>NC_083602.1:49984577-50289538 GCF_029168945.1 Cannabis sativa | reverse complement strand
AGTACCCGTTACCCAGAATTGATGATTTGTTCGATCAACTTCAGGAAAAGACAGTGTTTTCGAAGATTGATTTACGATATGGTTATCATCAACTCAGAGTACGGGAAGAAGACATACCAAAGACTGCTTTTCGAACAAGATATGGGCACTATGAGTTTCTGGTAATGTCATTCGGATTGACTAATGATCCTGCGACCTTTATGGATCTCATGAATAGGGTATTCAAGGATTTCCTCGATAACTACATTATAGTATTTATCGATGACATCCTTGTATACTCTCAGACAGAAGAGGAGCACGAGCATCACTTCGAATGGTATTGCAGTGGCTTAGGGATCACAAGTTGTATGCAAAGTTCAAAAAGTGCAAATTCTGGTTGTCTGAGGTATCTTTTGTGGGACATATTGTTGGAAAGGATGGAATTATGGTTGATCCGAGCAAGGTTGAGTCAGTGAAGAATTGGCAAAGGCCAAAATCTATGACAGAAGTTCGAAGTTTTCTTGGTTTAGTAGGGTATTATTGACGTTTCATCGAGGGATTTTCTAAAATCTCTATGCCCTTAACCAAATTGACTAAGAAAAATCAGAGATTTGTGTGGTCAAACAACTGTGAAACATGTTTTCAAAAGTTGAAGCAACATTTGGTAACAGCTCCAGTGTTAGCTTTGCCATCACATCAAGAGAAATTCGTTGTTTATTGTGATGCATCCAGACAGGGTCTAGGATGTGTTCTGATGCAAGCTAACAGAGTCATAGCTTATGCCTCTCATCAATTGAAAGATTATGAGTAGCGCTATCCAACTCATGACCTTGAGCTTGCTACTGTGGTTTTTGCTCTAAACATATGGTGACATTATCTTTATGGTGAAAAGTGTGAGATTTATACTAATCATCAGAGTCTCAAGAACTTTTTCACCCAGAAATATTTGAACATAAGGCAGAGGAGATGGCTGGAATTGGTTAAAGACTATCACTGTGAACTACTGTATCACCCCGGGAAAGCCAATGTTGTGGCTAATGCTTTAAGTAGAAGAGGTGCCGGGCAGGTTTGTACCACGGTTTTGATAGCCCCTCAACTAACCTCTGAAATGTTTAGTCCAGGGATTGAGTTTGTAGTTGGGAAGTTACTCAACTTGACACTTCAATCTGATATGTTAGAGAGAATCAGAAAAGTTCAACTAGAAGATCCTGAGCTAGTCAAGGTTAGAGATGAGGTAATGGCTGGTCGACCTAGAGACTTTTAAGTCTCGAATAATGGAATGTTGTTGTATAAAGCTTGGGTTTGTGTTCCTGGTATTAACGAGCTTAAGAAAGAGATACTAGATGAAGCTCATACCACACCTTATTCACTGCATCCGGGAACCACCAAAATGTATCAGGAGTTGAAACCCTACTTCTGGTGGTATGGGATGAAAAGAGATGTGGTGGACTATGTGTCCAAGTGCTTAACCTGTCAGCAAATCAAGGCTGAACATCAAAGGCCGGCAGGGTTATTGCAACCTTTGGACCTTCCTCAGTGGAAGTGGGAGGACATTGCAATGGACTTTGTAACTCAATTGCCTAGAACCACAGGAATGTATGATTCGATATGGGTCATAGTGGGAAGATTACCAAAGTCAGCTTATTTCCTGCCCGTGAAAGTTACATATTCAGTGGATCAGTACGCTGAACTGTATGTAAAGGAGATAGTTCGTCTCCATGGAGACCCTAAATCTATTGTTTCAGATAGGGATCCAAAGTTTCCATCAAAGTTTTGGGTGAGTCTTCAGAAGGCTATGGGTACCAAGATGAAATTTAGCACAACCTTTCACCCTCTGACTGATGGTCAGTCAGAAAGAACAATTCAGATACTGGAAGACTTACTGCGAGCCTGTGTCATGGACTTTGAGGGTTCATGGAGTAAGTACTTGCCTTTAATTGAGTTCTCCTACAACAATAGGTACCAGAGTACAATACGGATGGCTCCCTATGAGATGTTATATGGTAGGAAATGTCTCTCCCCTATTCATTGGGACAAAACTGGAGAAAGGAAGTACTTGGGTCCAGAATTAGTTCAGAGGACCAATGAAGCTATTTATAAGATCAAGGCTCAGATGCTTGCTTCCCAAAGTAGGCAAAAAAGTTATGCTACTCCGAAGCGCAGAGATGTTACATTTCAGGCAGGGGAACATGTTTCCCTGCGGGTTTCACCAATGAAGGGTATTAGGCGCTTCACGAAGAAGGGTAAGTTGAGCCCTAGGTTCATTGGGCCATTTCAGATACTTGAGAAGGTCAGGCAGGTAGCGTATCGGCTAGCCTTACCACTAGCTTTGTCAGCTTTTCATGACGTATTTCATATTTTTATGTTGAGGAAATACGTGTCAGACCCGACTCATATCTTGAGTTATGAAGCCCTTGAACTGCAATCAGACTTATCCTATGAAGAGCAACCTGTACAGATTTTTGATAGAAAAGAAAAGGTTCTTCGGAACAAGACTATTTCTCTAGTTAAGGTGCTCTAGAGGAACAGTAAGGTGGAAGAAGCCACCTGGGAGTTGGAGTCTGACATGAGGATTCAACATCCAAAGCTATTCAGGTTAGATTTTGAGGACGAAATCCTTTTAACGGGGGGATAATTGTAATGACCGCTTTAGTAATTTGGATTAGTAAAGGCAATTAGCACAAATTTCTGTTATTTTCATGATTATTTAAGAAATTAATTACTTGTGGACCCAATATTTAGAAATGAATAGTAGAGTTACAATTTATCAATCCTGGAGATTTTATTAAACTCTAGGGGTATTATTTATTTTATATGTGAAATATGTTATTTTTGTAATTTTTGCTCGGCGACAACGGAAAATGTGATGGATGGCTAGTTTGATCACATGGGTAAGTTTAGAACCTTATTTCTTAGTGGAAAATGTTTGAGGGAAAATAAAATACCGAGATTAGACGGGGTTATGGAATTTGACCATTTTACCCCTAGTTTTGGGCATGCCTAAGTTGTAGGCTTAAGGGTATTTTTGTAATTTGCTCATAAGTGATTTGGTGGCTGCCTAGGGTGTGGACACCTGTCAATTTTACTCAGCAAGTAATTAATTGGGGTTATCTCTTTTCATTTGAAGAAAATAGTAAAATAAGGGGAAAAGTCAAAATTCAAGGAAACAACCTCTTTCTCTCTTTCTCTCTTTCGGCTGAAACAAACCACAGGGATTTGTTGTTGAAATTGGTAATTTTAGCAAGGTTGAAGGAGGATTCAAGCAAAGGTAAAACCCTAGAACCCTTGAGCATGTTTTTGAAGCTTTTTCTTTAGGTTGAATGTGTGAATTTTGTGAAATGGGGGTTGTTAGGGTTACATTTATTTAAGGTTTGATTTTCTAAGTTCATTTGAGTTGAATATGGCATTGAGCAGCTGGTTTTGATGTTTGGATTTAGTTTTGTGCAAGTTTAAGCTTTGAGTTCAAAGCTTTAATCTCTAATGGCATAATTTGATTCATTGGGTTTTTCTGTAAAATACTGGTTGGAAAATATTGTCTACGCATTGTTTAGGTACTCTAGAAAGTTTGGTGGCATTTGGTGGAAAATTGAGCAGGAGGTGAAGGGTTTGGGGTGAACTGGTGCAAACCGGCTAGCCGATTTTGCCAGACCTCTAAAACCGGCTAGGGCAGGATCCCCCAAACACTTCATTTTCTTGATTTTCGTCCATTTTAGTGCCGTGGTTGGGTGTTTCCCTAATTCCTGAATTTGTGTAACCTATATAGAGTATAATAGAACCTAGGATTTTTGGTTCGGGTTTCTCGGGATTAGGGTTTTTGATCATGTAACTTACCCGGTTTCATAAGTGGTTAGGGCATCCATCTAGCACGAGACTTTCCGTTCAGGTCGGCCAGCACACTTGAATTCGGAAAGAAGGTAAGACTGAATATAATGTGTGATATCAAGAACTGAGTGTATGTATATGTTATGTGTATATGCATTCTTAAAATGTTAGTTGCACTACCAACACCTATAGGGTTAAGGTATAGAGTGTAATGGTATAGTGATTGTTATCTGGGAGTACCGTGATGCCAGCATAAGTACGGAGAGGTAATGAGTGTGTGTGGTACATCACTCAGAGGTACTCAGGGTATGAAACAAACCCTACCAACACTCGTACAAAGAGGTACGTAGTGTATGTGGTATAGTGGCTATACCCTGGTATGGAACGTTCTTACTCATCTGTTGAGCCTTGTAAATAGGTGTATGGGTGCCTAGATACAAGTCAAAAATTATATGATATGTTATATGCTTTTCTTACTGAGTCTATTGACTCAGAGTTCTGCTTCCATGTGTAGGTAAAGGAAAGGTGAAAGCGTAACATGACTGAACCTGAGCTCGGATGAGTTGTACATGTCAAAGCAGCGCGAACTTTAGTGTTCGGTCTCAGGACATTTGGGAATTGTATTTTGTAGTTACTGTGTGACCTGAATAATATGTATTTTGGTATATTATGTTTAGAAGTTTGAAAATTGGATCCCTGCTTTTGTAAATATTTTGATATAATATAAAGTTGAATATTTAATATAAAAGTTTTAATTTGACACAATTTTCAAGAAAATTCTTTGATTAGCAAAGTTTGCACTGTATTTGAAAAGCACTGTAGCGTGCGTTATCATTAGGGCGTTACAATTCTCCTCCTTGCACCAACTCCCATTGCATTTGGGAGACTTGGTCGAAGTTAAGCAATGACCAGGCGAGCCACTCCGGGCATACATTAATAAATTCATGACGGAGGCGACCAAAGTTTCACGGGTAACTGAGGATGGAAAGTTATCCACAATACTAGGGGGCATCGAAGTCCTCGGTGAACTATTGAAGGATATAAGGAAGAACGGGCCAGTAGACTCAATGAGAGATTTCCTTGACCGAGCTGAGGCTTCATCAAGCTTGAAGAAGCTATTCAACGAGCGGAAGGTGAACAAAAGCCTGGCAAGTCAAAGGCTCCTTCCACTGGAGCATCCGCCCAACTTCCCCAATACCCAAATAATTCAAGCTCAGGTGGTAAGCACTCCATTAACAACCACAAGCAAAGGAATGGGAAGAAAGGAAATTTTACTAGTAAATCCGAACAAGCTCCCCGGGAGAATCATGCCAAATACCCTGAATTCACTATTCTGACTGAAGATTAGAATTTGTATACATGGCAACCCAGTCGCTGGCCCCGTATAAGAAGCCCGGGCCCATGAAGAAAGATGCCAAGAAAAGGGACATGAGAAAGTTTTGTCGGTTCCAAGGAGATTACGGCCACAACACTAATGAATGCCAAAACTTGAAGCGGGAAATTGAATTCCAAATAAGGAAAAACAATTCGCACCTACAAAAGTATGTTAAGACCGACCAAGGTCAGAAGAACGACAACAACCAAGATTTGCTACCAGTAGATGGACATCTGCAAGTCATTGTTGGAGGCCCTCACATTGCTGGAGATTCGGGCAAAGCTCGGGAGAGGTATGCCCAAACAGTGCAGCACGAGCAAGAAGAAGTCATCCTGGCCGTGGAAGAAAGGAAGCCCAAAGTTCCATGAGCAGGAGAGCCGACCATAACCTTCGACGATGAAGATGCTGTCAAAATTAGATTTCTACACAACGACCCGCTGGTCGTGGAAGTCCAGATAGCCAATAAAATGGTGGCCAGAACCATGATCGATAATGGAGCCTCTTCCAACATTTTGTTCAAGACTGCTTACAAAAAGATGCGACTCCAACTCAAGGATCTAATCCCATGCCTCCAGTCTGTCTATGGTTTCTCCAGCCAAGGAGTTGCACCTCTAGGACAAATCCGTCTACCCCTCACTGTTGGACAAGCTCCGACGAGCATGACTATCATGGCACAGTTCCTAATATTAGATGTTCCTTCAGCTTTTAACGTAATGCTTGGCCGGCCGGCCTTGTATGACTTAAAAGCTGTCACATCAATATTTCACTCGTGCCTGAAGTTCCCAACAAAGAATAGCGTAGGGTGTATGAGTTGAAACCAGCAGTCAGCACGGGAATGTTATAACCTTGCAGTGGCCAAGGCTAAGAAGGAAGTGTCCTCCAGCCAGAGCACAGACAAGGGAAAAAACATTCCCAAGTAGGGAACTTCCCAAGGCGGGATGAAGATGTGGATCCTCAACTTGGGCACCCAATCAGCAATGTTGGACCTGTAGAGGAATTAGAAGAGATTGAAATTGATCCAGATATCCCGACCAAAAGCAAAAGATCGGAAAAGGTTTGTTGCTCGAAGTAAAATACGAATTGATAAAATTTCTAAGAGCAAACCTAGACGTTTTTGCCTTGTCAAATGCAGATATGGTCGGAATCGATCCTTCTATCATTTCACACGTTCTGAATATCGATCCCAACTTCCGGCCAGTTAAACAAAAACGAAGGCTGTTGAACAAAGAACGAGCAGTACCCCTGAAGGATGAAGTTGAAAAGCTGTGCAACAACTTCATAATTGAAGCTTTTTACCCAGCTTGGGTCGCGAATCCCGTACTAGTGCCCAAGCCGAACAAGAAATGACGAGTCTGTAATGATTTCATAGACCTCAACAAGGTGTGTTCTAAAGACTATTTTCAACTTACAAAAATCGATCAGCTTGTAGATGCAACAGCCGGGCATGAAATATTAAGATTCATCGACACTTACTCAGGCTACAATCAAATCAAAATGTATCCACCAGACCAAGAACATACAAGTTTACGAGTAGATATGGGTCTCTATTGCTACAAAGTCATGTCGTTTGGTCTAAAAAACACTGGGGCTACGTACCAAAGATTGGTAAACAAAATGTTTAAAGATCAGATCGGGCGAAATATTGAAGTATACGTGGAGGATATGCTCGTAAAATCTAGAAAGGCTAGGGGGCACATACACGACCTGGATGAGTGCTTCAAAGTCCTTAGGAAATACAACATGAAACTAAATCCCTTAAAGTGTTCCTTCAGAGTCAGCTCAGGAGAGTTTCTATTCTTCATCGTCAATGCCCGAGGAATTGAAGGTAATCCAGAAAAGATTCAAGCCCTCCTGGATATGAACTCGCCAACAAAAACGAAAGAAGTGCAAAGCTTAACTGGTCGGATCGCCGCACTCAGCAGATTCGTTTCAAAATCAACAGACAAGTGTGTCTCATTCTTCAACATCCTACGAGGAAACAAGCAGTTTGAGTGGACAGACGAGTGTGAAAAAGCTTTCCAAGGGCTAAAGGCACAACTTGCAAAACCTCCCGTACTCTCAAAACCTCTGGACGACGAGGAACTGGGAATATACTTAGCTATTAAGGAACATGTCGTGAGCGCTGTGCTAATTAGAGAAGAGAATGATATACAACACCCAGTCTATTACATCAGTAAAAGACTCCTTGAGGCCGAGGGCCGATATCCGTTAATAGAAAAACTTGCTTACTGCCTCATTCTAGCAACAAGGAAGTTGAGGTCTTATTTACAAGCTCATCCTATTTGGGTGTATACTAACCAACAACTACGCCAAATGCTGCAAAAACTAGATGCTTCTGGACGGCTACTCAAGTGGGCGATAGAGTTGGGCCAGTACGAAATCAATTTCCAACCCCAAACAGTAATCAAAGGCCAAGCCATGGCAGACTTTGTGGTAGAATGCACATGCAAAAAAGAAAGCATACCAGAAAACAACCCCGAGCCGGTACAAATACCTCAGCCAAGTCACAATGAGGACAAACTGATCAACTATCTGGTGCAGAAATTGCCCTTGTCATGCCTGGGGGGCAACACCTACACGCTGCAGTCAAGTTCAGATTCAAATCATCTAACAATGAAGCCGAGTACGAAGCTCTAATCGCTGGGCTAAGACTAGCCCAAGAGATGAAGGCCGAACACATCGAAATCTGCAGTGATTCACAGTTGGTGGTAAATCATGTATCCAGAGAATATGAAGCTCGGGGAGAAAAGATGATAGCATATCTGAGCAAAATTCAAGATATGCTCGCACAATTCAAAAGCTACGGTCTCAGACAAATTCCAAGAGAAGAAAATACAACTGCAGACGCGTTAGGTCGATTGGCAAGCAACAATGTAGGTGATGTTGGGTTTTGTGCCCTAAATAAAACCTATTTCAATATAATTAGAATTACTTATTAATAAAGATCAGAAATAACATTTTATGTTGCATGGTTCACATGATTTATTTCATGATTATATGCATACAATGTATGAATTCTATTAAGTCCAGAACATATGAATATGTTAATGATTATAGTGTTGTCAACATAGTGGAATATAATCTTAATTATATGTTCGAAAGTTTATTCCCTGATTTGTCAGTTCACTGGATTTAGACTAGCATGATATAATCAACGATAGGTATTCTTACACCTTGGATAAGTGTTATGTCCTTCCCAGGGCATTGACAAAGTTTACCAGTATCGGATGTATGGAGTATACATCGAAAGTGACCGATATTGAACTTTGATTAGATATATTAAAATTTACCGTAATATCTATTCAATTAAAAATCACTTGTTGATCCTAGGTTCGATCTCAAGAGTATTATACATGTTCTTTGATTTGTTAGTTAAGCTTACTTTTGGGTCAGGGTGATACGTACATTTTGGGAACATGATAGTATAATTGAGTGGGAGCGCTAACATAAATATGGAGTCTATAACTTCTATCGGAATTTAGAAGTGAAACGATGATATCCTTTGAGCTTGGCTAAACAGAGATAAATGGTGGAGATCTCATTTCACTTCGCTGAAATATCATTTATACGGAGCTAAGTGTTTTAAGGATAAAATACATTGAAGGTGTAACGGTAATTTAGTTCCTATTCAATGTAGATCATCTATTAGAGGGTCATTGATCAAATTAGGATTATAACAATGGATAACTAATAGCGTATCTATATCGTGGAACATATAGAGCGTTCTCTATGACTGAGAGTGCAATTCCAAGTTCTAAGTGTGGATTCAATAAGGAATTAAAAAGTTAGGGAATTTACTTGGTAAATTCAGTTCGACTTATAGGAAGCTTGGTTATATAGGCCCATGGTCCCCATACTAGTTGAGACCATACTGCTTGTAAGACTCAGTTAATTGATTTTAATTAATCAATTATAATTCTAAAGTTAGACTATGTCTACTTTCTGAATTTTCACTAAGCAAGGGCGAAACTGTAAAGAAAGAGTTTACAGGGTATATTTATTAATTAAGAGACTTTGGTCAGTCTAATTAATAAATATAATAAATGACAATATTATTTAATAATTAATTATAGTTATTAAATAGTTAAAATTGACATTTAAATGGTTGAATGTGAAAATTGGCAATTTTTGAGAAAATAGGAAATAGAAATGATAAAACATGAAAGTTGCAAAAGTGAGGCCTTTTTCCATATGTCTTGGCCGGCCACATGCATTTAGTTTTATCATTTATTTTTTTTCATTATTTACAAGTAATTCAACCCTAACCCTATGTGGTATTCTATAAATAGAAAGTAATGGCTTCAGGAAACAGAACACAATTGCATCTTCAGAGAAAAATTCCTGAGCCGCCACTCTCTCTCTTTCTTCTTCTTCTTTGTTTCGAAATCCCTAAGTGATAGAGTAGTGCCCATACACATCAAGTGGTATCTCAATCATAGTGTGGAAGATTGTGAAGAATCCAAACAACAAGAAGGAGAATCAGCATCAAAGGAAGGAGAGAGAGAGATCCAGGTTCAGATCTTGATTATGTTCTGCTACATAAAGGAATCAAGGGCTAGAGATCTGAACGGAAGGAGTCATTATATTCCGCTGCACCCAATGTAAGGTTTTCTTGAACGCTTGTGTGTTTATTTCATTGTTTTAGAATTCATATTAGGATGTTAATGAAACATACATGGTAGTAAATCTAGATCCTGGTAAAATATTTCCAACAACTGGCACCAGAGCCATTGTAATGATTTACTTTCATGAAATATGAATTAAAACGATGATATGTAATGATTTGGATGGTTTCATATTGATCTCTGTGTTATATGATGATTGATTGATGCTTGTGAAATTTTATGAAAAATATTTGAATTTTCGTTTCTAGAAATATTTTCATTGGATAGTTTGAAAAAAATTAAGCAATTTACTTTTTTACAGAACTTAATTTCGATTTTATTTGAATTAGTTATGATTTTTTAAAGTTTTGAAAAAATCGGGGGTGGTGACACACCCTTGTGCGCGCGGCTGGCTGCTGGCAGCACCCTTTGTGCGCCCAAGTAGCCCCTTGCACCCATGGATGTGCACTTGGATAGTGTGCTTTGCATACCGTCCGTACAGCTCAAAATTTTTTCGTTTTTCTTCGATTTTTCATGCTATTTCATGGAATTAACTTCCGATTTTTTATGTAGTTTTGTATTTTGATTTTTACTTTTCATATTTCAAATCTAATTCTCAGAAATAAATTAATTTGATTTTTTAAAATTAATTTTAGATATTAGTGTAAGTTGAATTTGAAAATAGGTAAAAATCTCTTTTTGCTTCTTTTCTTATTTTTTAAAATTTGATTATTTTATCTTATTTTTAAATCTAAGGTCAGATATTAAATTCCTTTTATAAAATATTCTATTTTAAGTAATTTGACCTTATTTAGATTTAAAATAAGATTACTACAATCATGGTATTTCAAATAGAAATAAGATATTTTTGCTAACTTTTAAATTTTGTTATTTTTACTTAAATTAAATTATAAAGTTTAATATTTTCAAAATTAAATAAATCCTACTTCCAACTATCCAAATCTAACTTGTTGCAGGAGTACGTGTTTTAGATTGTTTTTAAGTTTTCTAAAACCTATTATTGATTGATCTAAATTTCCAGGGTTAACTTGTTGACAGATCCAATGATCTGATTTTAACCCATGGTTCAATTGTCAATAGGTCAAGTAAGTAATTTGTAACAGGTAAATTTTACATTCTTCTTTCATCTGTGTATGACCTAGTAACATGATAGGATCCATCCAAATTTGTGTGCCTGTGTGAGCCTATATGTTTACTTTATGTTTAGATGCATATAGGTTGTTGCTAAATAAAATGTCACACAATGATAGGTTTTATTTAGGCCCATTTAGTCTTTAGGGCCTATTCAATTAATAACGGTTGTTCATTTTAAGGTTAAATTCCTCTCTTTTGGGCCTTGTGTGAGAGTTGGGGGCCAATAGAAGTGGGTACGACATACTGAACCCAGCTCCCCCTCACATGAACTACCCCAACTGTGAATGCCCATTTGCCTGATTTGGATAACTGTGCTAGGTTAATTAAATTAGTTTAACCTAATAAAATTGATTAGCAACATAATTAATTTCAATTTTTTTTTTAAATTAATTTAAGAAAAACACACTTAGTTTAATGAATTAATTTCTAGATAAACTATTGTATTTTTCTTGTATTTAATTAAATATAGAATTATAACTAACTAGATTCTTTCTGAAGCTTATTTTAATTATTTCTTTAAATATTCCTATTTAAGTTATAAATTAGTTATTTCTAACTAATTTTTCTCTATCAACTTAAATTTGAATATCTTTTGAATTTCAAAATTAAGTTGAGGAATTCTAGGAATTGGTTATTGAATATTCTAGAGATATTTTTTAAGTTGTTAAACTTAAAATGGAATATTCTTAAATTAGGTAGTTGCTACTTAATTTTGATATTTAATTAAATTTTATTTGGAAATTTTTAAGTTGGTTGTTTTAGATTCTTTCTATAACAACTGAAATTAGATATTTTCTAAATTTTGAAAAGATACTTAGTTAATGATATATATTCTAGATAGTTATTTCTAGTACTAATTATATTTTCTAATATTTAATTAAGAAAATATCATAGATTGTGAAATTAATTGTTTAATAATTAATTTTGGTACAATCTAAGTTAAGTATATTTTTCTTAGTAGTAAACTAGAAATTAATAATTAAGCCTTCTCTATACTTAATTATTTATTTCTTGAATTTAATACATTTAATTAAATTGAAAATTAAATATCTAAGTTGATTTTCATCATGATACTTAAATATTGTTATTTTCATGACATTTAATTAAATAAAAAATTATTTTAAGTTGGAAATTTTTTATAACAACTTAAATTTGAATAATTTTTAAAAATATATTTTATTCTATTTTATTAATATTTTTCCCACAATTTTGAAATTGTATTTCTTAAATGCAGAAATTTCGAATTTTATTTAAAAAATAGATTAAAGTTGAAAATTATTTATTTTGGACCAACTTAAATTTGAGTTGTAAGTTAATTTAAATTAATTTTGAAACAACTCAAATTCAATAATTTTTTAAATATTTATTGGAAATTGGTACTAAGATGGAAATAATTCATGTATTTTCATATCCATCTAAGTATAATTTATAAATAGTAAATTAAAATTTATATTTAAAATTTTTCATTCTAAATTGGAAATTTTAATTAAATAAATATATATTTAAAATAAATTGATTAAAATAAATATTAGAAGAAAATACACTTTAAATAATAAGCTTTATTATTATTAGGATATTCGATCTCCATTGTTGGTTTTACATAGCTATTGTTTTAGTGAGTAATCCTCCCTAATGGAGGAACATTCATTAGCAAGTTAGCGCCGTTTAATCTCAAAAGATAAGTATTCTTGTAAGTTTTTTATATAGTATTGATCACCCTAATGGTGGCGACTGTATAAGACTTGCAAGAGTATGAAACAATGGTGGAAGCTCATAAGATAGAATAGCCTTGACTCTAACCTAAACGAGAAAATCTTTGGATTCCAATCTTGATCGAATAAAAGGTTGCTAGAATGTTTATCATTTTAGATGAGCTGACAACTCTATTCAATGGATGGTATCACTGACTCTAGCCTAAACGGGACACTGATATCAGTTTGTTGAAGACCTTGGAAATTATTTGGGATTGTATGTTTTAGTATTTTCACTTGTCATTCCTACTTGCTATATGATTAATAATTTCTGAATTGTGTATGAATTTATATTGAACCATATTATTTTCTGTTATTAAATTGTAGTTTAATTTCTAATCTTCATTGTTGGTCTAACTTGGTTTGTTGTTCTAATGGGACAAATCCCTAATGGATTGTCAACATTAGTCAAACATAATAGTGTTAGATCTCGAAAGATAAATATTGTAAATGCAACATCTAGCTGCTCATCAATTGATGACACCTTAGACTAGTATTTACAATATGAAACAAGAAGATTGTATAAATAAGATTACTTTGACTCTCGCTAATTGGAGCATCGTTGGATTCTTATTTAAATACGAAATTATCCTAATTCCTCTTAGCTTATTCATTTCGAATTAGCTCAATAACATAGCATTGGATGAGTGGTCTATAAATCATTTAATGTCATTCTATTTTCTCTTAAGAAATTAAATGACGCACTTGATTATATTCTCGAAATTCTATCCCAAAATGATATAAATCCTCAATCTTAAAAATCTCCCACTTGTATGGGCAAATCAGACTTAGAGTTAAATTAGTAGTGGTTGTCCAAGAAAGAATTACTCATGTATATTAGGTATAAATTTAAGTTTTTGACTTTAAATTTTAGATTCCAAATAATTTTTTTTTAATACAATACAGTTTCACTTTCACAAGTGTTTAATAACCATTTTCTATCAATGGATTCAAACTGTATGGAATATGAGTTTAATATTCTGTGACCAGGATCCACTTGCACTATTTTAAGAACTCTTTAATGTAACTAAATGTAATGACCGCTCTAGTAATGTGGATTAGTAAAGGCAATTAGCACTAATTTTTATTATTTTATTATTATTTGTGAATTAATTTTAAACGTGGACCCCAATATTTAGAAATAAATATATGAGTTATAATTTCTCAATTCCGGAGATTTTATTAAACTCTAGGGGCATTATTTAGTTTATATGTGAAATATGTTAATTTTGTAATTTTTGCTTGGCGACAATGGAAAATGCGATGGATGGCTAGATTGATCACATGGGTAAGTTTAGAACCCTATTTCATAGTGGAGAATATTTTAGAGAAAATAAATTATCGGGATTGATCGGGGTTATGGGATTTGACCATTTTACCCCTAGTTTTAGAAATACCCTAGTTTTAAGTTAAAGGGCATTTTAGTCATTTTATTTGATTAAGAGATAGGTGGCTGCCCTAGGTGAATGACACCTAGCAAGTGAATACTCAGCATGAATTAGTTAATTAAGCCCTTTTTCCATTTAAAGAAAAAGAAAAATCAAGAAAAAGAAAGAAAATTAAGGAAAATCAAATAGAAGCTCTCTTCCTCTCTTTCTCTCTTTCGAATTTGAAACAAATCGAGGGAATCACCCTCAAATCTTGGAGTTACGCTGAATTAAAGCTAAGGATTTGATCATTCTTGAAGTTGAGGTAAACCTTAAAACATTAGTTTATGTTTTTAAGCTTTTTCTTGAGTTTGAGGTCATGAACTTGTGAAGTAATGGCTTTTAGGTTTAGGTTTGCTTAGGAGTTGAATTCTAAGTTATTTTGAGTTGATTTTAAGCCCTTGATATCAATTTTGAGCTATGGTATGGAAATTAAGCAAACTTGAGTTTTGAAACTCAAGTTTAGGTCTTTAATGGCATAATTTGATTTAGTGGTTTTTTCTGGGAATTGTTGGTTGGAAAATGTTGTGAATACATTGTACAGGTATAATGGAAAGTTTGGTGAAGTTTGGGATTAAATTGAATTAAGGGGGTTGATTTTTGTGTCCCCAGCACAGAACCGGTCGACCGGTTCTGGGGGACCAGTGGCAACCGGTCGACCGGTTGGTGACCCAGAACCGGATTGCTTAGGTTGGGAACGATGCACTGTTGGGGGAATTTCCAGAACCCTAGTTTTGGCCAATTTTGAGATATTTAGGGTATTGCCATCAGGTTTATCGATAGGGAAACTTTTAGTTTCAAGTTTAAGTCCCGGAAAGTGATTTAGCGAGTCACTCATCTGTGTTGCAATTATTGTGATTAGGGCATCCATCTAGCACGAGATTTCCGTTCAGGTTGGCCAGCATACTTGAATTCAGAAAACAGGTAAGAACTGTGTATAATGTGTGATATGAATATTCGAATGTATGTATGTGTTAATATATATACATGCTTATTTGTTGTGAATCATACACTACCAACACTTGTACGGTTGCGGTACAGAGTGCATTGGTAAGGTGTATGATGTTTGGAAGTACATCATGGTGTTACCAGCACTTGTACGGAAAGGTACGAGGTGTCTATGGTACAACACTTAACGGTACTCAAGGTGCGGTCCATACCCTACCTACACTAGTACGATGGTATACTGAGTGCATGTGGTACATGGTACATGGTCGTATCCTAGTTAGAACGTTCATACTCATCTGTTAAGCTCTGTAAATAGGTGTATGGGCGCCTATTTACAGGTCGGAAATTATATGATGTGTTATATGCATTTCTTACTGAGTCTGTTGACTCACAGTTTCTACTTTCATGTGTAGGTAAAGGAAAGGCTATGACTGAACAGGAGTGAACCCGAGCTCAGATGGGATTGTACATGTCAAGCAGCGCGACCTAGAGTGTTCGGTCTCGGGACATCTGGGAGTTATATTTTGAAAGTCGCTATGCGACCTGAAAATTATGTATTTTGAAATGTAAAGTTTAAACAGTAAATTTTACAAAGTTTGAAATCGGCATCTCGGGATTTGTAAATATTATATTATATTACAAAGTTTAATATTTAAAGCAAAAGTTTTAATTTAACACGTTTTTCGAGAAATTTCTTTGATTAGCAAAGATTGCACAGTAATTGAAAAAGCACTGTAGCGTGCCTTAGCATTAGGGCGTTACACTAAACCTAAGTCATCAAAAGACTACAACAATATTTTTTAAAATCTATGGCATTTGTATCTTGTTCATAGTGGTTTTGACAAGATCAATCTCTGCAAAGAGTTAATATGCCTATATCCACTGAAAGTAAGTTCATCTCATTCGCAGATGGATGTACATTCAGGGGTGGATATGAGGTTTTAGTTGTATTCTGAAAACGATCACTCTAGATTTTACCTTATGCAAAAGAAATTTGAAATGTTTGAAAAATTTCATGAATTTCTAGCAATGGTGATAAACCATTAAGGTAATTGGTTAAAGATCTTGCGAACTGATAGGGGTGGAGAAATAGTTAGTAGATATCCAGTTCAAAGATCATTAAGTTGATTTTGAATTATATCCAAACGCCGGGTTGTGATTATAGTTGTGATTTCTACTGAGCCAAACGCCGGGTTCCAAAATACCGGGCACCGAAAATGCAAAATATGAAAACTACTGAATGACATAGCAATGCATTTCTGAATTCAATAATAACAGCATAATCAATTATTTAAATAGCTATAAATAATTTTCATAAATAATCATGATTAACTGCTAATTTCCAAATTAAACTAAGCGGTCTTTACAGCTATCCCCCCCTTAAAAGGATTTCGTCCCCGAAATCTAAGCTGAACAACTCTGGATATTGAGCTCTCATATCTGACTCTAGCTCCCAGGTGGCTTCCTCCACCTTGCTGTTTCTCCAGAGAACTTTGACCAATGCTATGGTCTTATTCCGAAGGACTTTATCCTTTCTATCCAGGATGCCTTTGGTTGTTCCTCATAAGTCATGTACGCTGTAGCTCGAGGCTCTCATAAGCGAGTATATGAGAGGGATCTGAAACGTATTTTCTCAACATCGAGACATGGAATACGTTGTGAACTGCTGATAAGGCTGGAGGCAATGCTAACCGATATGCCACTTGACCTATCTTCTCGAGAATCTCGAAAGGTCCTGTAAATCTGGGGCATAACTTGCCTCTTTTCCCGAAACGTTTAATCCCGTACTTGGAACTCAACATCTCGGCGTTTCGGATCCGCGTAACTCTTCTGTCTGCTCTGTGAGGCAAGCATTCTAGCTTTTATCTTCTCTATTGCCTCATTGGTCCGCTGCACTGACTCTGGACCTAGGTATTTCCTCTCCCCTGTCTCATCCCAGTTGATGGGAGATCTACATTTCCTACCGTATAACAGTTCATAGGGAGCCATCCCTATCGTACTCTGATAATTGTTGATGTAAGAAAATTCTATCAACGGTAGATACTTATTCCATGAGCCTTCAAAGTCCATAACACAGGCTCTCAACATGTCCTCCAATATCTGAATTGTCCTTTCAGACTGACCATCTGTGTGAGGATGGAATGATGTACTGAATTTCAGCTTTGTACCCATTGCTCGTTGTAAACTTTGCCAAAATTTGGAGGTGAACTTCGGATCCCTGTCCGAAACTATAGACTTCGGTACCCCGTGAAGTCTTACGATCTCTGTAACATACAATTCTGCCAACTGACCCACTGTAAATGTTGTTCTAATCGGCAGAAAATGAGCAGATTTCGTAAATCGATCCACCACTACCCAGATGGAATCAAATAAACCCGTGGTCCTAGGCAACCCGACCACAAAATCCATCGTGATATCTTCCCATTTCCATTCTGGTAGGGTTAGAGGCTGCAACAACCCTGCTGGTCTCTGATGTTCAGTCTTAACCTGCTGACAAGTGAGGCATCTCGATACGAATTCTACCAAATTCTTCTTCATACCGCTCCACCAGAAGTACGGTTTCAAATCTTGGTACATCTTAGTGGTGCCGGGATGCAGAGAATACGGGGTAGAATGAGCCTCCTCAAAGATCTCATTCACCGAGTTCCACACTATTCGGAACACAAACTCTAGCTTTATACAAAAGCATCCCGTTATACGACCTTTGAAAAGTCCTTGGCTTGACCGGCCAACACCTCATCTCGATCTTCATTAACTACGGATCCGTCATACCGAGCGACTTTTATTCTTTCCAATAGGTCGGATTGTAGCATTAAGTTGTGGTGACCTACCACAAACTCAATCTTTGGATCTAACCATATCCTCTGCTAGCTGAGGTGAGATCTGAATCATACTAGCTACTTGCCCGGGACCCTCTGCTCAGGGCATCGGCCACTACATTGGCTTTTCCGGGGTGATAGAGGATCTCACAGTCGTAATCTTTCACTAATTCCAACCAACTCCTTTGTCTCATATTCAAATCCTTCTGAGTAAAGAAATACTTGAGACTTTTATGGTCGGTATAGATTTCACACTTTTCCCCGTAAAGATAATGCCGCCAAATCTTTAATGCGAAAACCACCGCGGCCAACTCTAGATCATGAGTCGGGTATCGCTGCTCATAATCCTTTAACTGACGGGAGGCATAAGCGGTAACCCGATCGGCTTGCATCAACACACACCCCAAACCCTGTTTGGATGCGTCACAATAAACTACGAACTTCTCCTTGTCTGAAGGCAAAGCTAGCACTGGAGCGGTAATCAACCTCTGTTTTAGCTCCTGAAAACTAGCTTCGCACTTATCTGACCAGATAAACCGCTGATTTTTCTTTGTAAGTTCGGTTAGGGGCATTGAAATTTTAGAGAACCCTTCGACGAACCTACGGTAGTACCCAGCTAAACCCAAGAAGCTTCTGATCTCTGTCATCCTTGTCTTCGGTCTCGGCCAATCACGACGGATTCGATCTTCCCGGGATCCACCTTGATCCCATCTTTGCTCACAATGTGCCCTAGGAAGGACACCTGAGATAGCCAGAACTCACATTTCTTGAACTTGGCATAAAGCTTATGTTCTCGAAGCCGTTGCAGTACCATCTGAAGATGTAACTCATGCTCCTCTTCTGATTGAGAGTACACGAGGATGTCTTCGATAAACACAATCACACAGATATCAAGGAAATCCTTGAATACTCTATTCATCAAGTCCATGAATGTCGCAGGAGCATTGGTTAGTCCGAACGACATAACCACAAATTCGTAATGTCCATACCTAGTGCGGAAAGCCGTCTTCGGAATGTCCTCCTCTCGGATTCTCAACTGATGATAACCCGAACGGAGATCAATCTTAGAAAAGACCGTCTTCCCCTGAAGCTGATCGAACAAGTCATCGATCCTAGGTAAGGGATATTTATTCTTCACCGTCAGCTTGTTCAATTCCCTGTAGTCGATGCACATTCTCATAGATCCATCCTTCTTCTTGACGAATAAAACCGGGGCTCCCCAGGGTGACACACTGGGCCGAATAAACCCTATGTCAAGCAACCCTTGGAGCTGAATCTTTAATTCCTTAAGTTCAGCTGGAGCCATCCTATACGGGGCTTTGGAACTGGTTCCACCCCTGGTGCCAAGTCTATCACGAAGTCAATCTCCCGCTGAGGTGGTAACCACAGAGTTCTTCGGGAAAAACATCCAAAAATTCCCGAACCACCTTGATGTCCTCTGGCCGAATGGTATCTGGCCGAGTGGTGTCCACTACCACGGCCAGAAACCCTAAACAACCGCCGTGCAACAATTCTCTAGCTGACATAGCCGAGATCACCGGGATCCGAGATCCCTGAACTGAACCAATAAACACAAATGGTTCCTCACTTTCCGGTTGGAAGATCACCATCTTCCTTTTACAATCAATGCTCGCCGAATATTTAGATAGGAAATCCATTCCTAAAATAATGTCGAACTCTACTAAACTCATATCTATCAAGTCAGCACTTAACTCTCTACCATCTATCCTGATCGGCATAGACCTAATCCACCTATTGGAGATAACCAATTCTCTGCCAGGTAATAGGGTTCCAAACCCTGATTCATATCTATCGTACGGTCTATCCAATTTACTAAGGACTCTGGCCGCCACATAAGAATGTGTAGCCCCAGAATCGAACAGCACTGAATATAGCGAGTTATTAATAGAAAGGCGACTGTGACAGGCGATGGTGGCATCCGCATCGGCTGAGTGATGGCGAACACCACAGGCTGGAGTGGGTATCGTCGGAGCTCTCGGTGCCTACGATCGGAGGCCGGGACAGTCCCTCTTGAAGTGTCCGGGCATGCCACAGTGAAAGCATCCCTGACCTTTGCACTCTCCCCGATGGTGCCTCTTGCAGCTAGGGCACTCGCGATAGGAGAATTGGGTCTCAGTACCACCAGGACGACTCCCTCTGTTTTGGTTCCCCTGGAACCTCTTGTTCTGACTCGAGCCACCGGAAGCAGTGGGTGCTCTCTTCCTCTGATCAATGGTCGAACCACTACTCCCCCTGCTAAAGCTGATGCGGGAGGGGTAGGAGCCCGCCACTCGCGGAGTACTAGGCGACTCCGACATACACCCATTGCGCCCTCAGCTCGCAGTGCCTTCTCCACCATCTGAGCATAGGTGGTGCTGTCGTCCGTGGTAATCATCAAATCGTGTTTGATCCTCGCATTTAACCCATCCAGGTACTTCTCCTTCTTATTGAAGTCGGTCGGCACGATTCCCGAGGCTAACCTCGCCAATCGGTCAAACTGAGTAGTATACTCGGTGACGCTCATATTCTCCCGCTGGGTCAGGTGAGCGAACTCTTTCCTCTTGGCGCTTCAGACCACCTCGTTGTAGTACTTTGCGTTGAAGAGTTCCTGGAACCTTTCCCAGGTCATGGTGGTGACGTCATGGATCTGAGACACCATGTCCCACCAGACCGGAGCGTCCTCACAGGCCCGGAAAGTGGCACACACCACTCTGTCATTACGGGGTGACACCCATGAAGTTCGGGATCTTGGTAATCACCGTCGGCCAACGCTTGGCTTTCATCACGTCGGACCTCCCGGGAAAATCGGAGGTGCTTGCTTCGAGCCGTTCATACGGAGGTTCCAATCTATTGGCCGCCACCACTATCTCGGCACAGGCGGCGAGGCGGTGCCACTTTGGAACTACGAACCTTTGGGCTGCGGGAGCACCTGCTGTCTCAACCTACGAATCTCGAGGTCTTGTTCTTTTATCCGGGCTTGCATTTCGCAAACCGAACCTCCCAGTCTGGGCTCCACGATCGGGCGGGGAGCACAGGCAGCTGTGGCGGGTTCTCATCACCCCGACCACGAGCCTGCCTCGGGGACCTCTACCTCGGCCCCCAACGGTGGGGGAAACCGAGCTCCACGACCTTGATTCGACCCCACCGAGTTTCCACGACTCACAGTAGTCGCACCGGCGTCCATCTGATTAGAACCGCCTGCGAAACCAAGAGTTGGCATAACAGGTCGTATTCAAGGAGAGCTTACTAATGCCGCTTAATTTGGAAATTAAAAACGAAACATGCGCCTATTCTACTATCAGGCTACTAACATGCTTCCTAACAGGCTTTTCTTTTTCATAACTGAATAAAATAAACTACTAAAGCAATAAAGGCTTGCCGAACCGTGAAACGAGCTAGCTGCCGATGATGATTGTACATGTCGTGACGATCTTCGGAAGACAACACAGCGGCTACGATACCAAATTTGTAACACCCTAACTAACATAGGCGTATTACGTGATTTTTAAACATGCTGTGCAGCTCGTTGCTAACCAACGAGGTTTATGGAAAACGTGATTAATTAAAATTTTTGCTTTTAATTAAACTTATAAAATAATATTACAAAAGACTCGGGATCCCGATTACAAAATCATTTACAAAAAGATTTAACTGTTTATACAAAATAATGTCGCCTAGCGACTAGTTACAAAATCAGCCTCGCTGTCCCGAGGATCGTACTCTCCAGGCCTAACCGCCCGAGCATGTACAATCTTCACAAGCTCGTTCACGGTCCATCGGCTTTAGCCTTGCCTTTACCTACACATAAATGTAGAGCCGTGAGTCGACGGACTCGGTAAGAAAAGCATAATAATACTCATACATAATCCCGGTTATGATCAGACGCCCATACCCCTGATCATAACCCTAACTGCCGTGTCCAACACGATACTGAGTCCCGCTACTACCGTGTCCAACACGGTACTGAGCCACTACTGTCGTGTCCAACACGGTACTGAGTTCTGAACGTTCATAGGGACGGTAGTATTGACAAGTATCCTCCTGATCGGTCGAACCGGTCATACTTCGGCTGCTGGTCATACTCTAGCCTGTACCGACGGGATACATCAATAGTACGGAACCACCAACCAAGTGTCAGCCTGATCGGTCGAACCGGTCATACTCATTCTTGGTCATACTCCGGCTGTCAGACGTGACGGGGTTGGATGGTTCGAAGCCAACATACATAACTAATGTAATCTAACAGGCTTCCTACATGCACGCTAAACATGTAAACTACATATGCATCTTGTGTTATACTAATCTTACTCCGGATTCCGAAATTCGTGTGTGGTCAACCCGATTTGGAACTTTAAGCTAACGCGGCGGATTATAGGCTCCTAAACCATAAAAATCACAACACTATAAGTGACACGCTAAATCACTTCCCGGGGACTTAAACTAGTAACTAAAAGTTTCCCTATCGATAAAAAGCATGGCAATACCCCCTAAAACATAAAAACGAGGAAAACTAGGATCCCTGAATTTTCCCCAACCGGTAGACCGGTTGCCCAACCGAAATTCCGGTTCTGGGAAAATTCAGAACCTCATCCTGAATTCCGGATGCACAACCGAAATTCCGGTTCCTCGCAGGCAGCAAACTCAAATTTTCATATCTTGCTCAAATCAACCCCAAATCACATGAAACCTTCCAGACCTGTTCTATACCTCCCCTAGAACATTTCCAAAGCATTAAAACAACCCATAAATCACAGATACGAAAAAATGCCATTGGAGCTCAAGCTTTGTGTTCTAAACTCAAACTTGAGCAAATCTAAACAACATGCAATCAAACTAGCTTAATTCTACTTAATCAAGCTTATAATAACCTCAGAAAACAATAACAAACATCAACAACATTCCAGCAACAAAACATAACCATTTCCTTCAAAAATCACATATTTTACATAGAAAAACCAAAGCTTTACTCAACCTAACTATCATGCTTCAAAACAACTTAAATAACCCTAATCTAACAAGCTTTAAACCTCTGAAATTAAGAACAAATTCACAAAGAAAGAACAACAACTAACAATCATGCATGCATCAACTATATTCATCATTTTTTTTCCAAGAAACAAAGAAATAAAGCTAGAGAGACATACCACAACAAAAGATTACTTGAATTTAGGTTGAAACTAGCTGAAAATCAAAGGAAAATCCAGCTTCAAGCACCCACAAACCCAGCCGAAAAGAGAGAGAGCTTGAGAGCTTTTCTTTGAAAATTTTCTAACTTTTTCAAACTTGTGATTTTTTGTAAAATGAAAAGAATGAAATAAAGCCACCTATATCATTTCATTTCAGCCAACAAACATATAAAATAAACATTTATTTTCAAATAATAAAATCACTAAAAGACAAAATACCATTGGGGGCAAAAAGACCATTTTGCCCCTCCACACTAAAACCACATAATAATCACTAAAGGGGTATTTTTGGGAAATTCTAAATTCCCGGCCATTCCCGACATTCCCAATGTCTAATAAACCGTCCCAAACTACTATCATACTAAGTTGTGATTTCTACTGAGCCAAACGCCGGGTTCCAAAATACCGAGCACCGAAAATGCAAAATATCAAAACTACTGAATGACATAGCAATGCATTTCTGAATTCAATAATTACAGCATATTAAATTATTTAAATAGCTATAAATAATTTTCATAAATAATCATGATTAACTGCTAATTTCGAAATTAAACTAAGCGGGCTTTATAGCAACCTTAGTCCGGGAAGAGGAAAAAACTCAGCATCCTGTGTACTATGTCAGGAAGCGCATGATAGGAGCGGAGACGCGGTACCCAGTCATTGAAAAACTAGTTTTTTGCCTCCTAATGGCCTCGAGAAAGTTGAGACCCTACTTCCGAGCTCACCCAATCAAGGTATTGACCAACCACCCACTCCGACAAGTCCTACAAAAGCCAAAGGCATCCGGAAGGCTCCTCAAATGGGAAATGGAGCTAAGCCAGTTTCACTTGCACTACATTCCTCGCATAGCCACACCATCAGTCCCAGTACGGAAAGTATTTGTAGACGGAGCCTCCAACGAGAACGGATCCGGAGAGGGGGTCGCAATGATATCTCTGAGTGGACTTCGACTCCAGGCAGCCCTACGGTTCGACTTCTCAGCTTCAAACAACGAGGCTGAATATGAAGCCTTGATAGCAGGGCTGAGACTAGCAAAAACGTTGGGGGCCAAAAGAGTAGAGGTCTACAGCGACTCCCAGCTGGTAGTGAACCAGGTGTCGGGAGAGTATCAGACACGCGGAGAAAGAATGGTTGTGTATGTAGCAATAGTCCGGGAGTTGCTCCACGAGTTCACGGACTATAAAGTGGAAAGAATCCCCACAGAAAAGAACGCTCACGCGGACTGTCTGGCTAAGTTAGCTTCGGACAGTGAAATTGAGAAACTGGGGGTAGTACCCGTGGAACGCTTGGCAGAGCCAAGCATCAAAGTAAAAGAGGCCATAACAACGGTTGGGCAAGAACCCAGCTGGATGGTCCCCATCATTGAATACATAACAAAAGGTGAGTTGCCCCAAGAAAGGGCACTGTCCAGAAAGATTCAGTATCAGGCTCACCGTTATGTCATGATGGACAAAATTCTCTACCGAAGAGGACTCAGCATGCCTTATTGAAGGTGTGTATCGGACCCTGAAGCTAAGCAAATTGTGCTAGAGGTCCACGAAGGGTTCTGTGGAGATCATACCGAAGGACCAAGTCTCTCAAAGAAAATATTGAGATAAGGGTACTTCTGGGCAACAATGAAAAAAGATTTCATAGATCTTATTGGGTCCCTACAAACAGGAAAGGGAGGAGTAAAGTATGCAATAGTAGCAGTAGACTACTTCACCAAATGGACAGAGGCTGAGCCAATGAAGACTATAACTGCTAAAATAGCACTAGACTTTGTTATTAAAAACATAGTGTGTCGATATGGCTTGCCTCACAAAATAGTCTCTGACAATGGAAAGCAATTTGATTGCGAAGATTTCACTGACTTCTGCAACCAACACGGAGTTGTTAAAAGCTTCTCGGCGGTGGCAAGGCCGCAAACAAACGGACAAGCAGAAGCAGTCAACAAAATCTTGAAGGTCACCCTAAAGAAAAATCTGATGGCCTGCAAAAACAACTGGCCTGAAGAATTTCCAAGAGTGTTATGGGCCTACCCGACGACCCCAAGAACTACGACCGGCCACTCACCTTTCTCAATGGCGTACGGTTGTGAAGCAATGTTCCCGGTACAAACGTTATTCCCATCCCACAAGAGAACGACTTATGATCCAGCTACAAACCAAGCTTTGTTACAGGAAGCGCTGGATCAAGTTGAAGAGCTCCGCGATGAGTCTCAAATACGAATGGCAGCTTATCAAAAGAAGGTGACTAAATATTTTAACTCCAAAGTTAAAAATAGAAAATTCACTATTGGGGATATGGTCTTAAGAAGAGTCTTCATAGCCACTCAAGAACCCGGAGTGGGGGTACTTGGGCCAAATTGGGAAGGGACATATGAAATCGAGGATGAGATCGGCTCCGGAACCTACAAGCTAAAAAGGATGGACGGAACCATTGTGCCAAGAGCCTGGAACGCCGATCATCTCCGGAAGTATTACCAATAGTCCAAATATGTTAACTTAGGCTTTGTTTAAAGAATTTGTACCGTCAAAATGTATGCAATCTCTAAAATTTAAAATAAAACTTAGTGCCTTAATAACAAAGTTTTCATGCCACTCAGGGGGGTACTAAGGCATACCGCATAGACAGATGTAAAACAGGCCAAGAGTAAAAACAAAGTCAAAAAGAATATACATCAAAGTGATCATATGTATATGTAAAATATCCTGACCCAAAGGGCGGGTCCAAAGGAAAAAATATGCATCAAAATAATCATATATATAAAATATCCTGGCCCAAAGGGCAGGTCAAAAAAGATATATAATACAAAGGGCCCAGGGACAGGCCATAAGTAATTGTCTCCCCTTAGAAAATAAAACAGCTACATACTTAAGATTGTCTCGAAGAAAAGAAAAATAACTGTAAATAAAAAAAAAATAATCATAATGAAATGGGTTGGACTCATCAGCTTAATCGATACGAGGAGGAAGGCGAGGGCCCCGACGCGCTTCAAGCATAGCATCGAGCTTCTACTTCTTCTCCTAGAATTTGGCAAGAGCCTCCTCAGGCTTGGGATAGAAGTCGAGCTTGATGCTTTGGCCATTTGACTGCCAGGCCATATAAACATTGTCGTCGAAGCGCTTGACGCAGTGCTTGCAGGAGATGGGGGTCAGGAGCTCATCTCTTTTAGCCTTCTTCAAGGCCTGGTCTCTAAAGTCCTTCAGCTCCTTGAACTCCACAGCTAGGTTGGCCTTGGATTGCAAGTCCGCCTGGTGCAACTCCTCTAAGGACTTCACCTTGGCAGACATTTCGTCCATGGCCACCCTAGCCTCTCGAAGCTCACGCCTAGCCTGGGCGATAGCCTCACCCTCCGCCTTCAGCGCCTCCCAATGCCTCGCCTCCAGCTCAGCCTCCCTCTGCCTGACCTCCTCTCGGAGCTTTGCCTCCGCCTGGGCTTCCCTCTGCTTAGCCTCCTCCTCGAGCTTCACCTTGACGAGGGCCTCCTTTCGATCAGCCTCCTCCTGGATCGCCCGCCTTTCAGCAGACAGGTCCCGCAGGATCCTCCGGCCTCGTCTATGCCCCCAAATTCGGACATGACGAAGCCATGATTAATTAAGGTCTTGGAAAGACGGCTGGTCTGCACAGTAATCTAAAAAAGGAGACAAGAGTGAGATCAAATGCCTTAGGCAAAATATCGAGGAAAGAAATAAGCCACAAGTACCTACCGCGGCCATGGCGTTGGTGATATCTTGAACCTGGTAGACGTAGTTCAAGGAGGCACAAGCGGCATACCGTTTTGGCGAGAACTGAGTCAGATGGGAGACAAATTCGCTGGTCATCTCCGAGGCAAAGGGAGCCAAGGTGGGCCCAAGGAAACGATTGAACCAGTCCGTCAGCAGGTCCATGTTCAGGTCCCACGGATTCCGGAAGGCCTCCTCGTTGAGGGTATTTTACTTCTCCTCCCGTAAGATTCTCTTCAGGGCCTCCACCTCAACATGCTCCCGGTTGTACTCGTTGAGGGCGTAGTTGTATTTGGCTATCCGAAGGTTCTGCCTCTCCTCGTCACCAGGGACCAGAGTCAACACTATGTCGTGAGGCACTGTGTATTCCACCGCCTTGGAGGGAATCCTAGAGTCATGGCTCGGGGCTGGAGTGTCCACCCTCCGTGGCCGCTTAGAAGGCTCCTCTACCATCTTGCCCTTGCGCTTGCACTCGAGGGCGGCCGACTGCTCTTTTTCACCTTCTTCAACTTCCTCAAGAACCTCATCCTCGTCCACCAAGACATTAGTGCCTGAAGGGGCACTGGAGGACCTCGCGGGAGTGACCAGGCGAGAAGCGGCGGGGAGGCGGGGAAGCATCAGGACTATTGGCTCCAGCAAGAGTGGCCAAAAGTTCATCCATGGGCCTGGCTGCTGCAACAAGAAAATAGGTCAAGTGTTAGAACATCCGTGAGAGCAGCATACACTTAACAAAAAGCAATCAAGCTAGTCCTACCCTGACTCTCTAATTCAGCCCTAGGCATCCGAGGGACGGAACCAACTAGAAGATAAATGGGCTTAATGGTCCAAGGGAATGGGCGCCGGAGGTCCTGAACCCATCCGAGACCTACCTAAATAATGGCCTAAGTGGGAGAAATAATACTCCTTGGCATGATTCCCCCACCGGGTGGAAGGCACCCTAAACCTACGGAGACGTTCATCGAACCCTACAGGCCTAAGGCAGGTATACTCTCGGACGGGAGGAACATAGTGTATTATTAAGGGGGACTTACCAGAGCCCGAAGTGCTGGCATCGGGAGCCCCAGTATTTGGTACCGGGACAATGGGCTTAGATTAGGGGGTCCTCCACTCCAACGGAGCTCCAATACGAAGGGCCCTTCCGGCAGTCGCCTGGGCCTTAATCTAAGCCAGCTATTGTTCCCTCTTGAAGAGGTACTTCTGGTACTTGTCCTCCGCCATGGCAATGATGTCATCCCGGAACACCTTCTCTGCGGATGGAGCCCTTACGTTCGGGCAGATGACTTTGGAGAGATTGTAGTCATCCACTGACTGATGCCCTAGGATGAGCTTGGCCTTCCGACAGTGCTCCGTCGTGACCAACTCCCCGACATCAAGGGCCTTCTTGTCGAACGTGGCGAAGGTCTTGGCCCATTGAAGAAATATTTGAGTGGGTTCGGTCCGCATGTAAGGGGGGATCCTAACCCACTCCGTGAGAAGCTCTGGATGATCCATGACCTGGAAACCAGAGGAGAAGAAGAAGCGGTGACGATATTCCTTCACGTGCTTCTACTAGTTGTAAGGGACCAGGCCCTCATTCAAAGGATGGGCCCGGAGGCCATAAAAACCGTCTTTAAGTTTATCTCCCTTTTTAGGGATGGAAACAAGTTCGTAAAAATACAAAATTTCAGTCGGACTAGGAGAGCCCCTGCTCCGGGCAGCATAAAAAATGAACAAGCCTGAAAGCAGGCGGTAAGCTTGAGGAATAATTTGATATGGTGCAAGGCCGACAAATACAAGAAAATTAATGAAATAGTCTTGGAGAGGGAGCATGGCCTCGGCTATGAAATGCATCTGGCTCCAAGCTCCAAAGAACCCGTAGTTGTGGTTGGGCCTCTCCTTATCCCGAGGCGGCCTGTGGTAGGTCCCGGAAGTGGTAGGCTTGATGCCTGCCACCACCACGATCTGCTCCACCTGGTGAGGGCAGGTCAAGGTAGAATGAAGCTCAGCCGCTTCCCACCCGTTGGCACAGAACTTGTGCCCTTCTTGGGCCACGGGACCCTTCATGACCTCCTCCAGGTTGGACAGACGCTTTTCTCCCTTCTTCGAAGATTTAGAACCGGATGCAGACGAAGACATTGTTGGTTCTGAAAAAGATTGAAAAATCCGGCGGTCGGGCCCAAACAAAACCCTAATTCAAAAAGCGAATGGGGGTCCCCTAACCGCTGGAAAGATGCCCGCTCCGGACAATTGTCAAAAAAGAAAGCCTCAAAAGGTTTTCCTTGACAAAAGTCGGGTGCAAGAATCCCACAGATAGTGACATTACATAAAAAGTAAGGGAAAAGGAAAAAGGGATAAAAATCGAGAAGACGAAGTCTACTCTAAACCCTTGAGTGTCATTACGTGAGACAGAGATGGGTCCTCGACAAAAATACGGTGAAAAGAAGTAATCTAAACGCAGAAAAGGAGGAATCTAACGCGTTGTACAGAAACTCAAAACAAAAATTCCCAGAAATTCAACATCCAACCAAGAAAAAGCAAATGAACAGTAAAGCATGCTATGTAAACAAACAGTGAACTGGTGTACAAGATGCGAAGGACTTACATAAAGTTTGGAAGCTGGACGTTGGTGTTGATCGACGGTAAAATGTTGACTGGCAACGGTGAAGGAGCAAGAGCAAGAAATCTATGGTGTTTGAGGTTTCTTTTCTCTATGAAACTCTGAGAAAATTTTGGCAAAAATGCTAAAAGTAACCAAAAATGAATTAAGAAGGTTGGCTTTTATAGGCCAGAGCATATGTGGGACAGCTGTGATCAGCCACTATCGAACGGCTGGGATAGCAATCGATTCGAATTCTATAGATCCAACGGTTGCATTAAATCGTCATCAAGACGGTGGAAACGCTTGAGTACCCGTCTGACACCCATTTAATGAGCTGTATCAATAAATGGACAAGGAACGAATCGACGCCTGCAAAAAGCGAATAACTGCAGTAACGATGGTCATTAATACACCACCACGCGCCCAAAGCACGTTCCTGGAAGCTAATAAGGCAACCGGAGGCATCTAAGCAAGCCTTATTCACTTCGTAACTAAACAAGGCTTGGGGGGTAAATGTTGCCCCTGATTTTTCCCAAAATACGTGGACCAACCGAATGTTGACACGTGGATGGAAAGGGTTTAACATTTGAATAAATCAGGTAAGTCTCCTTAAGAGCAGGATTACCTCAGACATGCCTCCCGGAGAAGGCATGTAAATCACGTAGGCTCCCGGAGAGCTAAATTGCAACAAAGCATCTACGGGTGGTGTCAGATCCTATCTGAACAGTCATCTCGCATTTAATGTTGCATGGGAGGAAGCGTATTGAAACTGCCATACGCAATAAAGTCTGACGGCTCAACCCCCAATCTGTACCTACTAGGATATGATCAATAAAGTCTAGTGATGGCTAGTCTGTGAGGAATCACATCAGTCAAAAAGGATTAAGGACTGCACTCATAAAATCCCTACAGAACCTAGGGATTAGACCATGCATTACCTATGATATATTCATTGGGAATGTGTGGCTTTACTGATAGTTACAGAAATGCATGTACCTTAATTCTAGGAATCACCCCACAAAAACACTATAAATACCCCTCAAACTCATTAAAGAGGGGTCAAGAATTCTGGGTTTCATAAGAACTAGAAGAGTAAAAGCTCACCAAGAACATTCTCTGTAATAAATACTATCATAAATACACAGACTCGTGGACTAAGGCTCATTAACGCCCCAACCACGTAAAAATCTCTCTCTTAATTCCTTACAGCTCTCTAAATTATTATTATTATTATATTGGTTGCCGAAAACCTCGGTCAACAAATAATTTTCTAAATATTTATGGAAATTATTACTAAGATGGAAATAATTCATATTATTTTCATATCCATCTAAGTATAATTTATAAATATTACATTAAAATTTATATTTAGAATTTTTTATTCTAAATTGGAAATTTTAATTAAATAAATATATATATTTAAAATAAATAAATTAAAATAAGTTTCCGAAGAAAATATAACTTTCATTAAATAATGAGCTTTATTATTAGGATATTCGATCTCCATTGTTGGTTTTACATAGCTATTGTTTTAGTGAGTAATCCTCCCTAATGGAGGAACGTTCATTAGCAAGTTAGCACCGTTTAATCTCGAAAGATAAGTAATCTTGTAAGTTTTTTATATAGTATTGATCACCCTAATGGTGGCGACTGTATAAGACTTGCAAGAATATGAAACAATGGTGGAAGCTCATAAGATAGAATAGCCTTGACTCTCGCCTAAACGGGACAACGCGGCTTCCAATCTTGATCGAATAAAAGGTTGCTAGAATGTTTATCGTTTTAGATGAGCTGACAACTCTATTCAATGGATGGTATCACTAACTCTCGCCTAAATGGGACACTGATATCAGTTTGTTGAAGACCTTGGAAATTATTTAAGATTGTATGTTTTAGTATTTTCACTTATCATTCCTACTTGCTATGTGATTAATAAACTCTAAATTGTGTATGAATTTATATTGAACCATGTTATTTTCTGTTATTAAATTGTAGTTTAATTTCGAATCTTCATTGTTGGTCTGACTTGGTTTGTTCTTCTTATGAGATAAATCCCTAATGGATTTTCACCATTAGACTAACATAACAGTGTTAGATCTCAAAAGATAAATATTGTAAATGCGACATCTAGCTGTTCATCAATTGATGACACCTTAGACTAGTATTTACAATATGAAACAAGAAGATTGTATAAATAAGATTACTTTGACTCTCGCTAATCGGAGCATCGTTGGATTCTTATTTAAATACGAAATTTATCCTAATTTCTCTTAACTTTCATTTCGAATTAGCTCAATAACTTATTCCATGTCATTCTATATTTCCTCTTAAGAAATTAAATGATGTGTATGATTATATTCCTGAAATTCTATCCCAAAATGATATAAATCCTCAATCTTAGAAAACTCCTACTTGTATGGGCAAATCAACTTAGAGTTAAATTAGTAGTGGTGGTCCAAGAAAGAATTAATCATCATACAGTTACACTTTCACAAGTCATCAAGAGACACAACCAAATAAATCTATGGCATTGGTATCTTGTTCATAGTGGTTTTGACAAGATCATTCTCTGCAAAGAGTTAATATGCTTATATCCACTGAAATTAAGTTCATCTCATTCGCAAATGGATGTACTTTCAGGGGTGGATATGAGTTTTCGTTGTATTCTTAAAACGATCACTCTAGATTTTACCTTATGCAAAAAGAAATTTGAAATGTTTGAAAAATTTCATGAATTTCTAGCAATGGTGATAAACCATTAAGGTAAGTGGTTAAAGATCTTGCGAACTGATAGGGGTGGAGAAATAGTTAGTAGATATACAGTTCAAAGATCATTAATTTTTGAATTATATCCAAACTTACCTCCCCAGAAATTCGTTTTGCATATTAATGATTAGTTACTAGTCGTTGCCTAAATCCTTCTATGGTAATACAAATTCAGAATGATGCAATGGTTGTATACTTAATGTAAATCATTACTAGATTCATGGATGACCTAATCAAAATCTTAAGAAAAGCTAGAACTGTTAACCTTGGTTTGCATGTTTGTTAGCTATTCTAAGTGATTAGGGGTGGAACATCCCATAGTCAATAGATAAGAAAGTGTTTGTTTAAACAAATACTACTTTTCTAAGAAAATGACTAAGTCTGAAAATAAAGTAGCAAATAAAGGAGATAATTTTTTTTTCTTGATTCCATAAGTGTTCTATCATCTTATTCGTTGCAAGATGATCCCACTGCCTCTGTTGTCTTAACGCAACCGAAGAGGTCAATACCATTTAGTTTTCTTAGACATAATTCACGGTACCTTGTCGTAGTGGGAGGGTTTCTAGGAATCCACCTTATTGTGACTTGGAAGACACTAGTGATTAAAATCCATTGTGAGTTTAAACAAGTAATGGATTGTCAAGATAAGAAACTAAGAAGAAATTTAAGAGAACTATGGTTTAATCCATTCACATGGAGTAACCTAAAGTTTTCTATTACAAGGACATAAAAGGAAATTTTAGTTAATAAGTCTATTCAATGGACTTAACAAAACTTCATGTTCCTAGTACTATAGGTTTGAATTTATCTAAACCTATGGCTTGTGGTATACCTGGTAATTACTTACTCAAATGCAAGCAACTTACTTTAGTAAGATGCTGAAGCATTTTCTTTCCAATGGGAATCTATAGAAGCTTCTCGACTTCTAGACATAGATTTTATTTATCTAAGGAAAAGTCTCAACTATTTCAGAAAAGATAAAGCCATGAAAGAATTTTTTTAATCAACACTGAGAGGTCTCAGATGTGCTTTAGTATGCCTTAGACCAGACATCTGCTGTTGAGTGGGAGTAATGAGTAGGTATCAGATTAATCCAGGAGAGGAACATTGGACGACAATCAAGTAAATCTTAAGATTAAGGAGAGGAGCTATATGTTAGTCAATAAGGGTGTGTTTAAAACTCTTAGACTACACCACATCAGATTTCAAGACTTGCCTTTGTGCTAGAAAGTCTGCTGATAAAATGGTGATTACTCTTGGGGTGGAGTAGTGATTTTGGAGAAGTGTAAAAACCTATCTGAAATCTCTTAGTCTACCAGAGAGGGCGAATGTTAAAGTTGCAGGAAAGGTACTTATTCAGTCTAAGGAAAGTTCTATACAATTGTGGTACCATTCCAACTTGTCTTAACTACTAGTGTTATTTCCTGAATAACCAAAAGTAGTTACCAAAGGTATAGAATCCAGTGCCCAAAAGAGTAGACATATAGAGAGGAATTTCACAATATCAAGGATTTTGTGATTAAGGGAAAGTAATGGTGGAGAAAAGGTTGTTGTTAATTCAACCTGTCAGATCCTATTACGAGGAGTTTACTACTACTACACTTGATTTGTATATCAAGGTGTTAATGATTATTTGAAATGCACATTTGTTTTATATTAGTGGAAGTGGGAGTTTGTTGGGTTTTGTGCCCTAAATAAAACCCATTTCAATATAATCAGATTTACTTATTAATAAAGATCAGAAATAACATTTTATGTTGCATGGTTCACATGATTTATTTCATGATTATATATATAATGTATGAATTGTATTTAAGTCCAGAACATATGAAATTGTTAATGGTTATAGTGTTGTCAGGACAATGGAATATAATCTTAATTATATGTTCAAAATTTTATTCCTTGATTTGTCAGAACACTGGATTTAAACTGACATGGTATAATCAGCGATAGGTATTCTTACACCTTGGAAAAGTGTTATGTCCTTTCAGGACATTGGCAAAGTTTACCAGTATCGGATGTATGGAGTATACATCGGAAGGGACCGATATTAAACTTTGATTAGATATATTAAAATTTACCGTAATATCTATTCAGTTCAATATCACCTGTTGATCGTAGATCAAATGATCTTAATCCCGATATGATTAGAGCGTTCTATATATTTGGGAGTGCAATTCCAAGTTCTAAGTGTGGATTCAATAAGGAATTAATAAGTTAGGGAATTTACTTGGTAAATTCGGTTCGACTTATTGGAAGCTCGGTTATATAGACCCATGGTCCCCATACAAGTTGAGACCATACTGCTTGTAAGACTCAGCTAATTGATTTTAATTAATCAATTAAAATTCTAAAGTTAGACTATGTCTACTTTATGAATTTTCACTAAGCAAGGGCAAAATTGTAAAGAAAAGAGATTCTAGGTTTATTTATTAATTAAGAGACTTTACATGTCCAAATTAATAAATATATTAAATGGCAATATTATTTAATAATTATTTTTAAGTTATTAAATAATTAGAATTGGCATTTAAAAGGTTAAATTGGAAAATTTACATTTTTGAGAAAATGGGAATGAGAAATAACAAAATGGGAAAGTTGCAAAGTGAGGCCCAATTTCCTTATCTGGGCCGCCCACTATGCATAGGCTTTTACCATTTTATTTTTTCATTATTTTAATGCCATACAATTCTAACCTAATCCTAGAGGGCATTCTATAAATAGAAAGTATTGGCTTTAGGAAACTTATGACTTTGCACATTGTTTCCTTCAGAGATAAAGCCATGCGCCACTTTCCTCTCTCTTTTCTTCTCTTTGAATTTTCGAAATCCTTGAGTGATAGAGTAGTGCCCACACACATCAAGTGGTACCTCAATCATAGTATGTAAGACTGTGGAAAATCAGCATCAAAGAAGGAGAGAAAGAGATCCAGATTCAGATCTTGATAATGCTTCGCTACAAAAAGGAATCAAGGGCTAGAGATCTGAATGGAAGGAGTCATTATATTCCGCTGCACCAAATGTAAGGTTTTTTTAAACTCTTATGTGTTTATTTTCATTGTTTTAGAATTCATATTAGGATGTTAATAAAACATACTTGGTTGTAAATCTAGATCCTGGTAAAATATTTTCCAACACTCTCTTCTTCAAAGCTTTGAGCATTTTTTGAGACATGTCTGCTCGAAATAAAAGCAACATGGTTAGAGAAAAGCACTAGAAGTATGAAAGCATGATAATTAATAAAGTTAAAGGCAAGACGTAGTATCTTGTACTTCGGAAGAAGCGTTTGCCCGAGCAAGACCTGATGGCTCATCGTCATCTGACAAGTCCCTTTGCTCCTCCAGGATGGCTTTCCCCTTTCCTACTACACGAGTGGATGGCCAAGCAGGTAGACTGTGCTCCCTGATCTGAATTTCTTGTTCAACAGGCCTGTGCTCTGCTGGAAGTTTCTTCTTCCTTTTGAGCGAAGTCACCTGCTCCTCCTCAACCTCGTCTTCCTGCTCAAGATGCTCCTGAGCATACTGGTTGGCTCCCGCATCTCCCTTCAAATTAGCTTCATGCTTGAGTTAAATGAGTTCATTCTCCTGATGAGCTCCCTCAGCCCGGCTAGCACTGGATTACTTACCAGCTAACCTCATGAGGAGAAGTCATATCCCACTTCTTGGTGGCATAGAAAACGAACAGGGCAGATAGATACTTGATGCCCTTGGGAGTAAATTGGGTCGAACAGAGACGAAAAAAATCTGCCACCTTCCTAAAGTACAGGTGCAAAGGCAGCAGTGCCCCTTGTTTGGAATGAGCACCCGACCAGGCACACATCGCGTTCTTTGGATTGGAGGCTCGGTAGTTCGAGGCGCGAACATAACATTCCAACTTGCCTAGATAGCCGCCCTGGTCAAGATCCCGTAAACGTGCTTTAGTGACCTTGGATGGAGGACTCACCCACCTGGCACCCAAGGCACTTTGTCTCCTTTGAGGAACTGTAGTAGTAACCTCCTCAGTGACGTAATCCACTCCTTCACCAGGACGTCGCCATCCGCGTCTACTGGCTCCCTAGAATCGTTGTATCCCCCAAAGTTTGGGGGTGTAGCCTCCTCCTCTTCCTCCGCCTCGGGGGGACTACCAGGACAGACATCACCCTGTTCCTCTATCTCCTGGACTTCAGTGTCCCTTTCATGATCCCCCTCCTCTGCACAGGTGGATCCTCTTCGGTGCTGGGCCACATGAGGGTCAGACGCGTTGACTTTACGCATTGTCTGTTTAGTGTGAGCCATCATCCTGTGGCTGAATGGGAAGATTGAATTAAAATCTCCGTCGCTTGAAGAGGGTGGACTAGAACAAAGACGAGGGTGATCCTTGTGCAAGAGTTGAAGTAAATCCTGACCGATTCGGTGTTCGCTTCCCCAAAACTCACCTGGGTTCATCTACAAAAGACAACATGCGAGATGAGTGTTTGGTTGGGATATCAAACATTACACAGGCAAATATGCCGACCAAGAGTACTCAACAGATTAAAGAATAGAAATATTCGACGAAAAGTCAAAACTCAAAAGTTTGAAATTTTTGAGAGTTACGGCAAAAATTTCACAAAGCTTTGAATAAGCAAGATGAAAGATAGACATTGTGCATTCAAAAAGCAAGCATCATGAATGGTGAAGTGGCATGAATCATTACAAAGGAAAATCGCAGAGTTTTTGAACCTAGGGTTTTCTACATATCTTCTACAGCAAAGTTAAGATCGCATTCAGAAAGTAAATGTGGAAAGTAAAAGTAAAAGAAATTGAGAACTTACTCAATGATCGATGTCTGGATTCATTTTACGCAAAGCTAAACGAACAGTTCTTGTGAAAATTTTTCAGCAAACTTGAAGCTAAAAACATCTCTTTTTGCTCTGAGCTTGCTTAATAAAGAAGGTTGGTGAAAATGAGTTTGTGAACAATGTTCAATCGTATTTATAGGAAAAATAGCGAAAACGGGTAATCATTTTAAAAACCTCAGACACCTCGGTTCCCCCAAAAGCGAATATTGGAAATCAAAAGCAATCAAGTGCAACCGTCATATGTGGTGAGAGAAAGTCAGATTTCGAAGCATTAATTGCATAAAAGCATTTATTAGCCAAAACTGAAGAGACGTCTAGTCAGCCTCACATCGAGTCGCGAACAGACGCACCTAACACGTTACCCATCCCAACGCAAGGACAGCTCAGATGAAGTCTACCCGCAACTTTGGAAGTCCCGTACAGACTTGGGGGGCAAATGTTGTCCCAATTTGTGCACTCTGACGTGGCATCACATGATGGTGACACGTGGAATCAACTATGGGTATCTGCTCACTAAACACAGGCCGAACAGGGCACCTCATACATCTGCTCAGATGAAGTCCTCTAGACCGGGGCAGTGAGCAATCCGCACAGCATGCCAACATGTAGCAAATTCAGCTTTCGCATCATGAGTCATCAAAATAAATTCCTATAACTTTGGGATTAGATTACAGACATATGGCAAGCTATCCAAATCCCACGATTAGTGTATTCTGTATTTACTATGCAATCTTTCTACTTATATCAATTGTAACTAGAAGGAAAATACTTCCTCTCCAAGCTTATAGCCCTATAAATAGTGATTCATACTTATTGGGTAAAAGGTCGAGAGATTTTGTCTAAGAATTCATATTCAGAGATACTATTGTAAGAGCTTTAAGAAAAGGAACCATTCTCCTTGTTCTTGAGTCAATTCAAATAACAAGGATTAGGCTATTACCAAACCGCTCAGGGCTGAACCTCTATAAAATTCTTGTGTCTTTATCTTCTTTACTATATTCCACTCGTATTAAACTACTTGTCGCTTACAAAATTAGACTCACTGTAATTGACTAAAAGTGAGGACAACATTTGGTATGCAGTTTGACCGTATGTCTACAGAGCCAAAATCATGTTTGTTTCTGGTAGAAGGCTAAAAGCTGAGAATGCTCTTTAAGGGGGTACCCTGGTGTCAGCTCTCCACCACCCCCTGGCACCTTGATGCTAAGTGAGCTACTACTAGTCAATGGGGCTAGTAGGACGGCCATATAAGGACCACAAGGGGACTCATATGTCTCCATGAGTTGGAGTACTCATGGAAATTATCGGCCCGACCTGCATTGCATTTAAGAAGCTTCCAAAGGTTAATGGGTACGTTTCCCTTGGCTTCTTGGGTATGTCGCTTGCACGGGATGTGGCCTAAACTTACCAGAGATGTTGTGGTGTGCCTTGGCCACGAGTGTCAACATGAGATGACACGAGTAGTCATTCGTGGGCTACTTTGCATACACGTATGGGACGGATGCACCATCTTTGGAATTGGACAGAGGTCTAATGTATGCAACTAGTTTCGTAGCTTGTCTCGAGGGCCTGCCAACATGCGTGGATGCATGGTGCCTTGAGGATTGGTCCATGGACGTATGGGAGTCCTTGGGCGACAATGGAGATTGTTCAGACAGTATCGAATGGGGCATGATAGAAGCGTTGGCACGTTGACTTGGTGTTGGCATCTTGCCACACATGCTACCGTGGTCACAAGTGACAAGGTGAGCGTCGGTGTTGGGATTTGTCTTACCATGGTGAGAACTTATGGACAATGTGAGTATCTTGGCTAGAGAGCCTCGATTCATGGATGCACTCATGGATGCTTGCGAGCATGACTTGACGGTAGTTGTTCGAGAGATGGAAGTGTGCACGAGCCACACGGTCGCGCAAAAAATGAGCCCAATGTTTACTCGGATGGTTGGAAGGCTGGCCTTGGCTTAGAGAAGTCAAGGTGCTGCACGGGCATTCCGCTGCCTGAAAAGGTGCGCCCTAACATCTGGCTTCTTCTTGATAGTATCCTTTAGGGTTTTATTAACGGCTTCCACTTGTCAATTTGCCTGAGGCCTGGATACTAATGAGAAGCTTTTGATAATTTTATTCCTCTCACAGAATTAAGTGAACAAGTCGTGATCAAATTGGGTTTCATTATTGGATACTATCTTCATGGGAATTCCAAACCTACAAATAATGTTCTCGATGACAAAGTTAAGGACTTTCTTGCAGGTTATGGAGACGAGGGGCTCGGCCTCCGTTCATTTAATGAAGAAGTCGACTGCTACTACCACATACTTAGCTCCTCCTCGCCCAGTGGGTAATGCCTCAATTAGGTTGATCCCCCATATAGCAAATGGGTTGGGTGAGGTCATCATTCTAAGTTCTGTTGGCGGTACGCGAGGTATATGTGAAAACCTCTAACACTTAACATATTTCTTGACAAACTCGTGTGTGTCCTTATTAATCATTGGCCAGTAATATCCTTGTTCAATGATCTTTTTAGACAGACTTTCCCAACCCGCATGATCCCCACAGAAGCCTTGATAAATTTCTCTGATGATTTGATTTGCTTCTGCCGGAAGAACACACCGAAGTAGGGGCATTGAATACCCTCTTCTATATAGTTTTCCTTTGATCATTGTGTAGCGAGGCATTGAATACAATAGTTTTTGCGCCTCGTTTTTGTCATTTGGAAGTTGTCTGTCGAGTAAATAATTGATAATAGGTGTCATCCATGTTAGAGAGCTATCTATCATCTCGACGTCTTCAGTTTCACATATACTTGGCTCGCTCACCATCTCTACCGAAACGAGATTCAATTCATCCAGGTCATTCTGTGAGGCCAGTTTTGCTAAGGCATCGGCGTTGGAGTTTTGTTCTCTTGGAATTTGTTTGATTTTAAAGTAATCGAATCTTTCCAAGTTCTTCTGAACTTTCTCTAAATACTTTGCCATTTTTAAGCCTTTGGCCTGGTATTCCCCGAGGACCTGGTTCACGATCAGCTACGAATCACTATGACAAATGAGATTTTTGACTTTCAATGCCTCTGCTATCTTTAGGTCGACGATAAAGGCTTCATATTCAACCTCGTTATTGGATGCATCAAATTGGAATCTATGAGCATAGTAAAACTTAAAGCCTTCTGACGATATTAATATTACCCCTGCACCCGAACCCTATTCGTTGGATACGCCATCCACATATAACTTCTAGGTTTCTGCATCTCGTTGATCAGGTAGAATTTCTTCTGAAGTTGTACCTTCTATCAAGAAATCAGCTAAAGCTTGGCCCTTGATGGATGTTCGAGGATGGCATGTTATGTCAAACTGCCCTAGTTCAATAGACCATTTTATCAATCTTCCAGAACCATCTTGTTTTGATAAAACTTGTCTCAAAGGCTGATCGGTTAACACTTTTATGGGGTGAGCCTGGAAGTATGGTCGTAGTGTACGAGGTGCATGGACTAGCCATAACACGAGTTTTTCTAGAGGGGAATATCAGGATTCTGCCCCTAGTAACCTTTTACTTACATAGTAAATAGGTTGTTGGTACTTGCCCTCTTCTTGCACTATAGCTGCACTAATCGCATCTTCCGAGATGGCTAAATAGAGAAACAACATCTCTCTAGTTATTGGTTTCGCCAAAACTGGAGTCGTTGCTAGATAGATGCCTCTTTATGTTCTGAAATGCCTCTTCGCACTCTTTTGTCCACTCGAACTTTTTGTTACCTCACAATATGTTGAAGAACGGCACACACTTATCAGTTGACTTCGAAATAAATCTGTTAAGTGCAGCCATTCTTCCTGTCAAGGCTTGTACTTCCTTAGGCTTCGTCGATGATGGCATGTCTATTAATGCCTTGATTTTTTCAAGATTCATCTCAATACCCCTCGCGTTAATTATGAATCACAAAAATTTTCCTGAGGAAACTCCAAAGGAACATTTTTTGGGGTTTAGCTTTATGTTATACTTCTTTAATATCTTAAAGCATGCTGCGAGGTCTGAGGTATGATCCTTACTTTTTATTGATTTCACTAACATATCATCGATGTAAACCTCCATGTTTTGCCCTATTTGGTTTGCGAACATTTCATTTACCAATCGCTGATATGTTGCCCCAGCGTTCTTCAGTCTGAACGACATGACTTTATAATAATAGAGTCCCATGTTGGTTACGAAGCTTGTATGTTCTTAATTTGGAACGTATATTTTTATCAGGTTATATCCAGAATATGCGTCCATAAATGACATAAGTTTGTGCCCAGCAGTTGCATCCACTAACTGGTCGATCCTAGGAAGTGGAAAACAATCTTTTGGACACGCCTTATTTAGATCAGAGAAGTCGATACAGGTTCTCCAAGTTCCGTTAGGCTTTGGGACGAGAACAGGATTGGCTATCCACAAGGGATAAAACACCTCGCGTATGACGTCATTGACTAACAACTTGTCGCTCTTCGCTGGGTAGTTTGAATCAACATTTAAATGATGGCAGATAATGATAGGGTTGATCCCTATCATATCTCCATGGCTTCAGGCGAACTGATCCTGGTTTGCCTTCAAAAAGCTTATTAGCTGCTATTTGAAATTTTGCTCGTCCAGGTTCTTCCCAATGTATACACACTTTGTGCTATTTCGTGCGTCGAGAATAACCTCTTCCAATTCTTTGATTGGTTTTAGCAGGTCTCTTTCATCTTGAACTCAATGGTTAAGATCTTTGTCTTTTTGTTCAGTTTGTTCTTCCAAGATGGCCATCAACTGATGATTGGCTTTTTTATGCTACAGCTCTATGCGATAGCAATCGCCAGCCAGCATCTGGTCGCCACGTACCACCCCCACGCTTTCTAGTGTTTGTAATTTCGAGGATAGGTGCTTGATCGAACTGATTGCCCCTAGTCTGATCAGTGCTGGACAACACAACAATATGTTGTAAGTTAAGGCAGGTCGACGACTAAGAAGTCTTGCATAACAGTAGCAGATAGAGGTGCCTCGCCTAATGTTAATGCGAGCTTGATTATGCCAAGGCTAGCGATGCTGTCTCCGGTGAATCCGCAAAGGTTCACCATACAAAGCCTTAGCTTGGCTTTTTTGAGTCCCATTTTCGATAAAGTCTCCTTGTAAAGGATATTTACCGAGCTCCCATTGTGTATTAATACTCTCTTGATCCTTTTATTGGCGAGTTGAATGGTTATCACCAATGGATCGATGTGAGGATATCTCACATTTTTCTCATCTTCCTCCGTGAATGTAATGGGATGTTCCTCAGTTTTCACCCTCTTGGAAGGTTCTGGGGAAAAGATCGACTGCTCATTCTTATCTCTTTCACATATCTTTTTTGGGCGTTATTGCTTTCTCCTGCGATATGTGGCCCTCCTGAAATAACTAGGATGTCCTCTCCTTCCATAGGAATAGGTTGTAACCCTTGGTTGTTTGGGTTATTGGGTAGACTGGGTTGTTTGTATTACTAGCCCTGTCTTTTCACGTGCTGTTTAAAATGGCCTCGAACGATGAGACTTTCTATCTCGTCTTTCAATTGGCAACATTCGTCGGTTGTATGCCCAATATCCTTATGGAATTTACAATATTTGTTAGGATCTCTTTTGCTCCTCGAATTCCTCATAGGCTCGGGTTTGCCGAAGGCCACCTTCTGCTCATGTGCGAGGTAAATATTCTCTTGAGTTTCATTAAGCTCGGTATAAATAGTATTCACTAGCACGTATTTTTCGTGTTCTTTTGTTTTTTCTATCCGTTGACGGTTCCTTAATTCTGTCCTTTCTCTTCGGACTAGAAGTCCCCGAGTTAACAATTCTCGTGGAAGTAGTACCTATTGAAACATTGATGGGTTTGCCTCCCGAGCTTGTTTTCAACAAGTTCATTTCGTTTTAGGCTTCTTGCTTCTGAACGAACACTTGAGCCCTTTCGTTGAACTCATTGATGCTTCTCACCGGACGTCCTTCTAAGTCATCCCACAACTCGCCCCCTGCGGTTAATGGATCAGTAGATATCCCCACCTAAAGGGTTGTAAGTTGCATGTTGTCATCTAAATTTCTAACCCTAGCCGCAGCCGTGCTAAAATAGCTTAAGTATGCCTTAAGTGTTTTGCTGGGCTACTGCTTTATATTGGTTAGCGAGGCCGCTTCAGGTCGTCTATCCCTAGCAGCCTGAAATTGTTTCTTGAAATCCCTTGATAATTGCTCCCAGGAAGTTATTGAATGAAGAGTAAACTTGTTAAACCAGCTACTTGCTGCTCCAACAAGCATGTGGGGAACAAAATACAGCGTGAATTATTCGTTACGTTACTCGCTCGCATTATTGTATTAAAGTTATTCAAATGCGAGACCAGATCAGTGGTTCAGTCGTATGACGAGACATGCAAGTTTTTGAATCCCAAAGGAAAAAGGGTTCTCATTATGTTTGGAAGATACGGCTCAAGTTCCTCGTTAGAGTCGTATCCAGATAGTTTCCCTAATTCCCCCACTTGATATCTCATGAACTTATCCTCCACCTCGTTTATCCGCAATTGGAATGGATCCTCTTGCTTTGGACCAAGCTGTTGGCGAAGGTCAGGTTTCTTCCGATTCAAGTGCTCTCGTAGATCCAGATGAGAGTAATTACTGGCAGACCTTGTCTTACTCATAGATCGTGTCCTACTCATAGACTTTGTCATTGAGTGGCTCACGGATTTACTGGTTCCCATACTTTCTCGATCATTAGCTCGTTCAGTACTTTCTCCTCTTCGAGTTGATCGACTATGGGTTCTCGAACGCCTCGAAGTCATGCTTGCTTCTTCACGCTCTGTTCTTTCCTCCCAAGAGCAGTTTGTCGTATTTCCCCCATCAGGGTCCGTACGAGTCCTCGCTCTATGGATTTGGGAAGAATGCTGTGATTTCTAGCAGGTGACCTTTGTTCTCCCGATTGAGTCCCAAGATATTCCTCATTCTCATGAGCGATGTCTCGTTTATCAGTTTCTGGTTGTCTCCCATCTGGCCGTTCATCCTGATTTTTAGGGGGTGTCTCATTTTCCCCAGGTTGTTCTTACCGGGCCTTGTCCTGTCTCCTGGTTCATGAGCCACGAGGTCTGCCTCATGGTCTTCTCACTCCAGGTTCAGGTTGATTTTGAGCGTTTGTCCCCTGTGCCGTCCTGGCCGAGGCTGCATCACATTCTAACATAGCTTTTTCACGCTACGCCTCTTCCAGACGACATCCCCGGTGACGATTTTCTGTTTCATAGGCTCCTTCTCCCACAGATTGGGCACCTCCACGATTGAGTTCTTCATCCCTCGTTCCGGGGTTATGACCATTCCCACGTTGAATTCTCCTTGAGCGTGTTGTCCGGGTACTAGGACCAACGTCGGGTGGAGTTCACTGGGAACGTGTGGTCCGCGCACTGGGGCCACCCTCAGGTTGAGCCCTCCTGGAACGGGTGGTCCTTCTAGACTACGGGTGGGTAGATCTTCTGGAACCTATGGGTTCTTTTCCAGAACGATGATTGGTTTCTTCATGTGGGGTGTTAACATTTTCTGAATTTTTAGCCATGAAGGAGATGGTTTTTCTTCAAAAGAAGGGAGGGTTTTTTTCAAAGCTTTTTGACAGAGGCTCTCAATGAAAGCACGAAACTGTTAACGCAAATTTTCGTTAACTAAATTTGAGCCTCACAATATTGATCTCACATAGAAAAAATAAAAGCTATAAAAATAAAGATATGAACACAGAGTTTTTTACGTGGTTTTGTAGTTAAAATTCTCCATAGTCCACGAGTCAATATTATTCACATTTTTGATTGTTTTTTTTTTAGGAACTCTCTTGTATGAGTTTTTTCAACCCTTTTTTGCTCTTGTTTGTCACTATTTATAATTACATAGTGGACAATTAATTTCAAATTTGACCTGAATATGTTTACAGCAATTATCCCTAAAATCATGGGATTTGATTACATATCACGTAGTGTAAATGCAGTTTATGATTTGAAAATCGTATAGCTTTGATTTTCCCGCTTTTACTGGGTCAAAAAATCGTGTATTGAACACATCTTTAGCTATTTTATTTGGAGATGTCTCGACAGAAACTTGGTTACAGTGATCGCAATAGCGAGCTGGGCCCATTCTTCTGTCCAAGGTCGACAATGTATGTCTGGTGTCGATCGCGGTTCTTATTTATAAAGAACCATTCTGACTCTCCAGGGTTGTAAGCCTTGTTACCGTTAGCAGGATGAAGCTATAGGAAGTCTTCCCATAGTGAGATGGTCACCTCGCTTACTTATTCTTGAGCTGATCTGACTTTTACACTTAGATTGTTCATTATACTAAGCACCTCCACGATTGATACGGGTCGCTTTCCTTGGTGCCTTGCTATTCACATTTAACGACATGTGGTTTCTCGCTAATATACAAGTGCCAGTTTGTACATTGATTCCTTGCCTAAGACCTTACAGTCAGCGGGTTACAAATATACTCTGATACTTACGTAATTAATGAGTTATTCCATAAAAGCAATGGCATCAATTCAAAATCCCTTTTTCTTGAGACGTGTCCTTCATTGAGGTGGCAGCCAAATTTTGGGTATAACATTACTACTATTTTAATAATTTTTCTATAAATATATAAAATATTTTTAAAAAAAATTAAATTCCAAAAAATGTATATATATATATAAAGGAGAGGAATGAGGCAGTGACACAACACTCTAAAATCTCTGCAAAGTTATTTTTCTCTTCTCTCCTTAATTCTCTCGGGAACACTGTAATTTTTTTTCTACACCACCCTATTTATTTATTTTTATAAAAATATTTTCTTTTAACAAAGCACTTTAAAATACTATATATAATAAATTTTAAACTTCTTAACAAATAATTTCAAATAATAATTAATAAAATTGTGTATTTAGTTTTTTATAAATAAAATTATTTATAATAATATGGAATGAGACAAATATTTATAATTTTACTATATATTAGAATTATATTTTTAAGTAACTATCTATATCTATATATATAAATGAGAAGTATGAGGCAGTGACATGATATTCTAAAACCACTCCAAAACTATATTTCTCTTCTCTCCTTAATTCTCTTAATTTTAATATTTTATTAAAGCATATATCTATAAATTGATATTTTATTATTATTTTAATAATTTTTCTTTAAAAAACAACATAAATCTACAAATTGATATTTTACTAATATTTTAATTTTCTATAAAAATATAAAATATTTTTAAAAAGTTAAAAAAAATAAAAAATAAATTCTGAAAAAAGCATCACATAATTATAACTAAAGAGCATTACTATTGGGCACCAGTAGTGCCCAACACCTTTCATATATAGGTGGCACCCTACGATTAGTTAGCGATATTTTTTAAATCTTATTTGTTTAAGTTATATGAGACTTGTTACTTAATTACACTGATAGTGGTATGATACCAACAAGGAGAGTTATTTTTTTAGCATTTTTCATAACTAAAATATCACATTTTTTTAAATATTTTTTTTAATTAAGATATTTAAGAAATAGTAATCACTTTTTTTTAGCATATTAATTAATGATAACATAACAAAGTAATGAACTTTCTCTAATATCTTAAGAGTGTTAAAAAATATTTAAAATTCGAGATGAAATCTGAGATTAAGATATAGATTTAAAAAATACAATAGTGACCACTACAAGTGAACTACGGTAATGACAAGGGATGCGATAAGTGATGACAATGGGTGAGATACGGTGATGGAAATAAGTGAGATTTAATAACAACAATAGTTTTGAATGATCGAGATATGAAAATAATACATTATGGGAAACACCGTAATTTTTTTTACGCCACCTTATTTTTTTATATAAAAATAATTTCTTTTAACAAAGTAATTTAAAATACTACATATAATAAATTTTAAATTTCTCAGTAAATAATTCTAAATAATAATTAACAAAATTGTGCAATTATCTTTTAATAAATAAATTATTAATAATAATATGAAATAAAATAATATATTTATAATTTTACTATATATTAGAATTATATTTTGTAATTATTTATTATAATAATAAAAAATTAAATTAGTCGCACGAAGAGCGACTATACCTAGTTTATTATAAATATTAAAAAAAAAAATTATCTGCGCGAACAATAGTTGTACTGTCTAGTTATATAATTGAGGATATGGGTGCACATGAACTTGGTTGGCTGGGTTAGAGGTGCTTTAATAGGCTAACCTAATTATTACAGTCTGGATAAGTTATAAACCATTCAAATATTCTTTATTATACAACCCAACCCTACTTAGTACAATAATATAGGAGGTGGGTTGGATTGGGTTGGGTTGAGATGAATATTTTAAACTTTAATATTTATGTTACAAACAAGATAAAATTATTTAACCTAGTGCATACATAAAAAAAAATGATACATATATATATATGTGTGTGTGTAATATAGTACTTTAAAAATAACTAAGGTGGTAGTGGTATCATTGTGTGAGTAGTAAAGTTAATAATATAAATAGTAGGGTAACTATAGACTACGTGTTAGTGATGTGTTCTAGTTAATTCACTTTCTAATGTTATTACAATATAATTTATTTATGTATGAAAATGTATAATTATATATTTGTTATATTTTGTGAATGTAAAATATACTTTATGTATGAAAGTTGTCTCCAATTTAGAACATCTTTCAAAAAATGAGTTGGTTTGAGTTACATAGAGTTAAAATATGTCCAACTCATAATCAACCCATAATTATATGGCCTATCACTTTTCAGTCCAATGGGCATGACCTATTCTTAACATAACTATTTACTACAAAAAATGGGTTAGCGGAGTTGAATGGTTTGGATCTTATTTTGTCCACCCCTAATTGAGGTCGTTAAATATAGGAATTACCACATATTACTCCTAATTGTTATTATGGGATGGTTTATTCCTAAGGCCAAATTCGAACTTGGTTAGTTGGTTACCCTCTTCAAACAAGTGACTATCTATCTAGAGCCTAGGGAGATCTTCGTAACCATCCTCATCTATAGTTGTGATCACGTGACGTGAGCCGTCCCACTATAAAATCAGAGGTCAGGGGACGGGATCATAGCCGAGTCCAACTACAGAATCAAAGTACTATTCACTCAGTAACAAACAGTTCGACATCTAACACCCCCATATGGGATTAACAATCATCTGTATTTTAATAAAAAAACACAACTTTATGTCGCCAATTAAAGCTATGATTAGATTAAAAAATAAAGGGAGAGGATGAAGCAGCGATAGAAAAAGAGCTTGATTGTTCAATTTTTTTTTTTAAAAAAAAAAAAAAAAAGAAAAAGAAAAAGGATGATGAGAGCAATACAAATTTTACAAATTATACAGCACCACAACAACCAGGTCCACCACCAATATTCAAAACATTTGAATTATAAGTTGATCAAGTAAAACTAATACTTGCTCACTTGCGGCAGATACGAGCTGTTGGCATTGTGACACAAACAGGAGCATACTTCTTCTTGGCTTCGGGGGTTCCCCTAGGTGGCTCATCCGCCATGGCAACCTTTGCAACCGAGCAGGCGGCTGCTGCTGCCACAGCCATCATCAAGTCTCTCCTCCCACTTGTGCTCTCTTCCTTGTTCTGCTTCATTTGCAAGCTCACCTTCTCACCCTCTGAGGCTGCTGCTGAGGCCTTGGCAGCCACCATGACACCACGGCGGCCTGTTGTTGTGGTTTGCTTGGCCATGGTCATGGCTGAGCCGCATGGGAATGAGGAGGCTGTCATAACCATAGATGCCATGTCTCAACTCAGACTCTCTTATCTTGTTATGCTTAATTTGTCTCTCAATTTTTTTGCACTAGTGAATATGAGTCAATTTCTTTAAGTATTAAAGTGTAGAATGTGTTGTAACATAATCCTTTTCCTTATCGCCAAGGATGTTACAACAAATGGGTTTTTGCCACGTGTTGCTTTATCCAAATGAGTGACACTTGAGATTGTTTTGTAGATGATGTGGATATAATGAATTTTCTCTACTCTTTAAATCTCAGCCTCAAATTAAACCTTACTACATCAGTAAAAAGTAGTCTTTGATAAAATTTAGCAAGTGTTATCTCACTAAATTTTTATAAGCTCATGTTTTTCAAACACCAAACATGATTTAGTTTGTCAAATTTTGAATAATATTTCGTTTATTGTTCTCTATCGTACACTTTTTTTTTGAAAAAAAGATACATTGATATATAAGAAATGAAAAAGAAAATGTTACTCTCCATAATTTGATTATTATGTTATAATTATTAAAACTATACTATTAAGCATCACAACAAAACCTCTAGTAATCAATAACAACATAACATGTTTTCTAAAAAGAAGCTTTGCTAGGATTCTAGTTCGGTTCTCTTAATTATTGGGTTCTGGTGTTTTTCTCCTTCCACGGGATCTCCTATCTTGCCCTCTATTTTCATAAGGGCCTTTCAATAAGATTACTCACTTTTGGAGTTTGTGGTAACGCTGATCTAGTGGATATAAAGAGTTGTTCAAAAAAATTTACAAACCGTCCAATTCTGAATAAACTCTCTAAACTAAATCAAATAAACCGACAAAAAATACAACCCGAATAACTTTACAAAAAATTCAAGCCGTCCAATAAATATATATTGGGCGGGTTGAATATTATTCTAACCGGCTCAAATAACCCGAATAAATCGAATAAACTGATTTACATATTTTTTTTTACTAAAGTTATCTATAATATAATATATAAATTACGTTTGATAATAAAACTAGTTTACATTTAATATTTGTATTTTATAGAATTTAATTTGAAATTTAGAATTAATAGTTGATAATTTTGATTGTATTTAAATATTGAAGTTGAAATTTAAAATTTACATATGAATATATTTTTTATTCTATTTTTTAAAAATTGTTGTTTAATACTTTAATGTTAATTCAATTTATATATCTTTTAACATTAATTTAAACTATAATTGTTTACCGAGATTTTTCGAAAAATCGACTAATGAGAACTTAAGAAAATTCAAAATAATAAATAATGGACAAATGAATTTTTTATATGGTTCGGGCATTAATAATTCCTAGTCCACGAGTCAGCTATATTAGCCTTTTTGGCAAGTATTTGAGTATTACAAGTGTTTACAATGGTAACTCTGTATTCTTCTTGTTTCTCTCAAAGATGATAGCTCTCTAAGAATTTTAGTAGAGGTTTAAGTAAAAAATGTTCCTCCTCTATACATTAAAATAGATGTATTTATAGGCACACATGAGGGTAAGGGCATACCCTTTACCCAACTAAGCTTTCTTACTCAACACGCAAAAAGGCCAAAAACACAACAATACCATCTGACCACTGGTTTGGTATGTAGCTTTCTCATCATGTGGTTCTTGATCAATGCAAGATATCTTGTAAAGGTCTTGACGTGTATCGCTCAAAAGTTTCTCCTTTAAAATAATTGCCTACACAAGTCATTGGACAATAAGAACTACAGTGGCACGTACGCGCACAACCATGGTCTAACACAGGGAACAAGATCTGATTTGATGTTATATGACATGCAACCGTCAGGGTTTGCTCCAAATTTGGCCTTAAGAAGTTTCAAGGAGGTTTGGCTAAGGTCTTCCAAGACAAACCAATTTGCAACCATCCTGGGACGTACACGACTCTTATTTACTCATGATTACGGAAGCATAAGGTGAGAATCTCAAGAATCATCTCGGTCTTTAGTGGAGAAGCATTCTTTTGGGTATTGTAGTATCTTTCGTAACCTCGTTTAGGGGAAGGTCATGATATCAGTGTTTAATCTGACGTAGCACTCTGCTGTGACTTTCACGCTGAACTCATCTTGAAATAGGGATAACAATCACCCCCAAGCTCCCAAGACTTGAGAGTATCAAGAGCTTGCAGCCTTCTCCCGAATGTTTGTTTCATGTCTCTAACTTACGAACCAACCATCAGGAGGTGGAAGGGACCTTCCATAGCACCTCAGGTACCTGAAGGGTTGTCATGCTTGTTGATATCATTGATGACTCGTCGAAGCATGATGCTTGGTAGTGGAGTCGTGAGACCCACGCTCTATATTTTAGGCGCGTTTCTCGGGGAAAACGAATGATGGTGAGTTTAGAAAAGACACCTATCCTCAGGTACATTGGGGAAGCTACCACAAAATGATGAGTGATATATACATTATTCTCTTCCTTCAGACGCATTAAATGCCAACTTTTTTGTATTCCCAACCGTTGTATGACTTAGCCCCCAATCTATTTGATCTAGACCGTGCATTTCAAAATCATTACAACCACTGCCATATAAATGGGGTTTTTGGCAATTGAAACTATTTTCTTTCCTTACTTTATCCACAACCTTTTGCCCAAAAATTTTAGCCCTCCCATGCCTCTCTGAACCAACCGTAACCCATTCTTCCCCAACTTCTTTGTTTCATTTCCTTAACATCCATTGTCATCTTAAGCCATTCTGCTGACGGAGCTAGGAGAGCCACCGTCGCCAAGCAAGAAGCAGAATTCAAGTAGCACAACCGTCATCTCCATTTCTTAACCTGTATCTCAAGTAAGTATTCCTCAGCTTTTAAATTGTTTTCTTCAAGGCTTAATGGAAAATATAGTTTTTGTCTTTGAGGGAATCTGCCACCTTTCATGCGTAGGGTTTAATTTTAGGAGTTTAGGGTTATTTATGTTAGGAATTAGCTTGCTTAATTCACTGAGGGACACCTTTAGAGCTAAAGCTGTAAAGAGGTATCATCCTTTTTGCTTGGGTTAAGAAGCTTGCTTGTTATTTAGGATTTTCTAGTTCCGAGGATTAGGCTAAATGTTTTTGAGTTATCAGTAATCTCTTTGAGTACTTCCTCTTTTATTCGTTATGTGTACTCATTTTGCTTTGTCTATGAAATAGAAAATTTGGGCCTTTTTATTGTTGTTCTATGTTGGGTTCCCGATTCGTTACCATGGTAGGCTACTTCAAGGTAGTGACCTTGGTGGTCACGAGTCCGGTGGGGACTTCTCTTAGCAGTCTTGGGGTAGGCTTCCCTAAGAACCATATTTGTCATTTGGATGTAGGGTATTGACTGCATGGACTTTCCTATCACTTTTTTAGTGTTTGGTGAAGGTAACGATTTCCAACTAGCTTTAGTGAATCTTGAGGACATTCCCAAGACATCTCCCATGGAAGTGCTTCCTGCGGAAGGGGATCTCGAAGACCCCATTCTAGATGAGGGACCTTTCAAATCCACTCAATCCAAGCGATGTAGTATGGGCAAAGGCAAAGCCTACGTTGTGTCCCTGACTCCTCTAATTCTGAATGATTATATCTGGGAGATAGACCAAAGGCCAAATCAGCTAAAGAACTACGGTCTCCTTAAAGCACACTCTACTGATGGACGAGTAAAAGACATTTCGAGACTCATGTGGCACTGAATGTCCATTCTTGGTGAATCAGCATCCCAAAGAATGGATGGCTTTGGAACCTAGAGTTGGGTCCATATATCTTGCGGAGCCCACCTCTCGCTTAGGACGGACCTACTTTTCCAAATTTTGTGTCAAAGTGGAATAGCTCCCTTCCAGCTCTTGTCAGTTGCATACATGCTACTTGCGGGGTGGTTTGTGTTTTGCAAGTCCCAGGGACAAACTGCTCCAACCCCGGAAGAAATATTATATTTTTAAAGTTAAAACTACAACCCATGCATGGATATCCTTCAAAGATTGGGTTTAAATACAAACATGCTCGGTGTCCAATGACCACTTCTTCTCATTGCCCAAACCATCGTGAGTACTAGTTTATCACAACCAGCTTCCCCATGCGGCGTGTTCCAGCACTCTCCTTGGACTTCAAGATTCCAGGTACAATCTTTCATTCCCTTTTATTTCTTATTTCCCTGATGGATTGAAAGGTGGCTCTATTTCAAGATTTAACTATGGTTTGTTTCTTGAAGAATCCATTCCCAGAACAAAGCTCGCAGATGAGTTAAGACAACAGATCACCTTCTACGAGCCTTTCAAGGAAGAGTTGAGGGTGGAGGAACTAGTGACCATTAAATTGTTGCACCAATATAGTCTCATAACCACATTCCAATGCATTAACAGAGTCAATGGTATGGGCTAACCTCAACCCCCAGTCACCTTAAAGAGAAAATTGTCTTAGAACTGTTGGTTGCGATAACCAAAGCGGCCAAATATGAGGAACTCCTTGTCGCTTCCTGGAATAGTCACAATCTTGAACCCCTCACAGAAGAAGAGGAAATCAAAGCTAGGTTCCGTGTAGCATACCAGATACGAACACATCTGGAAAGAGTACTTTGGGAAGAGGTAATCAGCCCTTTTGCGTAATTTGTACCCCTACCTATCTCAAACACTGATAGACTAAGGGGGTTTTGACCACTCTTTCCTAAGCCTAGATCCTCGTAGATATCTAATGAAGCATTACATTAATAGGGTAGGCCAATTAGTTAGGAACTCCAACAACCAAGAATTCCCCCCAAACATCGTTAAAGTGGTCATTGCCTTACTATGTTTTTCCAGACTTCAAGGAATATGACAGCTTCATTGACCAGGAAGAAGTCACTTTATTTACAAGAGAGGAATCATATAATAACACGTTCTATGGTTGCACTCCCATGATATCTTTTACTTGAAGTTGTGTCATTTGCGTCGTTACTTTCTACTTTTTTGACTAATTTGTTTGTTGTGGTGTTTCAGTTTTTCCAGATACGCTCGAATCAAAGATGCTTAGCGATCTGATGAACATGATCAAGGAGGTTAATGTTGTGGCTGATAGCAAGGGGAAATAAAATAAATCTCAAACTAAAAAATCTAGCCAAGTGTTGGACCCTCTAACACCCCCACTCAAAATTAGGGATTCCACCAGGACCAGATTAACCCCTAGAGGGGGAAGTAGTGGAGTGGCTAAGATTCTGGCTCCACTTAATGTTGCTTTTGAAAATAGGGAACCCATGATCCCCTCAGACGAAGAGGAATCCGTGGAAGGAATGGTGTTCTTGATATTTGACGCAGCGTTGAAGCATGCTGATACTGCTCCCCATCCCAGAAGGGAGGAAAAAGGGCCAAGAACTATGCTTCCTGAGATACCAAATCTACTAGAGAGAGAAGTCTTCCTGCTGAAAACCAATAAACAACCTCATCGAGCCAACCACCAATCACCAATGCTAATGACAGGTATCTGGTCCTCGTGACCCCAAACTCTTTCACCAAGATTCAATCCAAACAAATGCACAATCAATCCAAAACACTCCCACCAGCTTCAGGTAGTCAAGCCATCCCTGCCTCAACTTCTTTTAGCCATCTAGCCAAACCAGCTTAGGGTCTTTAAAAAAACTTACCCTACATCCCACGTTTTCCATTGATATTTCCTATGAAGCCCACTCATATTGGGGTCGAGGTCTTGGCATAAGAGTGAAGTGTAGTCCAGTTCCAGATGGAACAATGTCTGCAGTAAAAAGGGCTAAAATTATTGAAGGTATCTGCAACTCGGGGTATTCAGCTCCTATAACAGATCTCCCAACTGTGAGCAAGTAATTGGTCCCTTGCCTAGACAAGGAGTGAGGACCTTTCAGCACCAAAGTAGTCAAAGACATTGCAGTTAACCTGATAGAGCTGACTACCAAAAAATGGGCGATTGGCAGTAGTTCTGACCCTGTGATCCTAGCCAATGCTTTGAGAGAATAAGCAGCTGGGGTATTTCCTACTTCCACTTCAATTTTTCTTTTTCTTAATACAAATTTCCATTCCTATAGCTCATTACTTTCGATTGGTTCTAGATGGATTTCTTCGCGAAGTGAACCTGTAGGGAGGTGTAAACGATGGCAGTCTAACTATACTTTTCCTTAGCGGCTCAGAAGGCTCTAAAACTCAAGGTTGAGGGCATTAAGAAGGAGGTTGAGTAGCACTACAAGGAGGCAGACAGAACGACTGACAAAAAGTACTTACAAAAGTACAATGAGTATAAGACGACCTTTACATCTCAAACAAAAGAAAAATTCAAGACTCGCTTCGAGGAGCTAGAGGCTACCAATTCTTTCCTTACTGCAGAACATGACGAAGCCTTGAAGGCAAAAATTGACATCAAGAATTAGGCAATGACCAAAACCCTTCAGCTCTAGAAAGAAACTAATGTCATCTAGGGGCATGAGGCTAAGGTTAAAACTGCTGAGGGGCTGTGGAAAATTGCAAAAGATCAAGTCACCACTCTAAAAGGTGGCATCGAGGAGAAGGCCAAACGAGTCAAGGCTCAGTCCAACACCAAAAAAGGGCTACAAGATCTCTCATTTCAGTAGAACCGTGATGATTCCCTGAGGGAGGTCTCCTCTCTACACAAAGAGCGGGATGCCAAGAGGGGAAAGCATTGAGAAGAGTAAGAGTCTCACCACCGAGCCTTAAATTATTCTATGAACCTCGCCCATGTCATTCTGTTACCTCGTCTCAAAAAAACCATCCCCGAAATCTTCAGCCACCTAGATAAGGATGCTGAGGAATTTTCAAAAAGGGTTGAGGTCCTCAACCGCAACATTGATGAATACCTTGAGACTTATGACGGGATTGCAACCACTACTAATGACAGAACTAAAATAGTTGCTCAAGGGGTAGAAAATGCACAGGTTGGTGAAAACCAAACTTTGGAAATTATGGACATTCCCTCCGAATAGGATGATTCTTTGCCTAAGGATATCTTTCAAGTGCCTCCTTAAGATCAAACTGCCCAGTTAGACATTCCATCTCCGAGCCATTCATAACTTTCCTTCTTTATATTATTTTTTTAGGAAAATTTATTTTGCTATTTACGGAGCTATTTTTATAAGCCCGATCCGCTTGGCACTTCATTTATAATTTACGAGACTATCAACCCTTCTTTATTCTACAAAGAGAATATTATCTACCTGGTCTGCGAGGCATTGTAATAGTTTTTAGACTTTTATGCTTTATTCATTTTCAATTTCTAGCTTCAATTCTCATGCATTGGCTTGTTAGATCATTTTAAGGGTTGTTATCTTAGGTGTTTTCAAGCTTGTGGTTCCAATGGCCACTACTTCAAGCCTTAGATTTTTTCTGATGCTTAAACCTTCTACTGATCTAGGAAATGTTTAAAAAACACTTGTTTCCTATTTTTAGGTAGGATTGTCTTGGTCTCAGCCCTTCATGGAGTCTACAAACCTAAGCTGGTTAAATGTCCCACCAGCACAAATTGGCTTTTAGACTGTTCCCAGACAATCACATGGTCACGGAGTCTTGGTACTTTTCAAATTCTTTGAATAGCTACTTGTCTATCTGGGATGCTCGTTGAATGCTCAGTCAGGGATGGTTTTCTTGCAGAAGAATGTGCCTCCGCGTTCCAAGCGTTCCATGACTTACTTTTGTGAAATTGTGCCTTAGGAAAAAATTGTTGAACACTTGTAGCTGTCAGGCGCTATTCCTTACGTAGGACTTGGGCTAAAATTGTGATAATGTCCAAGCGTATTTTCTTATTTGAACTTCATCCATAAAAGTCTAATGCCACTAAGGCTTCTCACTAATCTGGGGGCCTGTTTTACACACTATGAACCTTAGACAATATCTTTCGAGCAAGAAAAGGCTAAAAATACATAGGAGTTCAAGGGTGGCCTTCACATTTTAACCAAATTTTAAAATTTGAGCAATGCGCTGAAAAATTTGAGAAGGGATTCAGGTGAGTCTTTCCCTTCTTGGTAATTTTAGCTAAAAACACATCTAATTTTTAGAGTTTACACTTATCTTAACCTCAAGAAGGAATTCAAGCATATTTTTCCTTTTCAGAGAATTTGGTTGAATACGCATCTTATTTTAACTTTGTTTGTATGCTATAAAAACATGCATAAGCATAAGCAAAGTAACTAATCATAACGCATTGTACGTTGTTGGGGGCATACACAGCTAGGCATAGTACCCCCCAAGTGAGCTAGGAAGTTTAGACATCTCCAACTTCTTGGTCACTTGTTTAAAACATAGCTTGTGACTTAAAAAATGTAAAGCATAAATTTAAATGTAAATTGCTTTCATTATACCCGAAGGTTGTACATAAAGAAGGTGATTACATAAATATTTACACTAAGCTTAAGGGATTTCATCAAGGCTTTGTCACCTCTGCCTATTGGTAGTACTGACGCGACTGTTCTGCATTCCAGGCATGAGGAACCCTCTATTCATCCATTCTCTTAAGCTGAAAAGTTTCTTGGCCCACTTTCTTAAGTATTTCATAAGGGCCTTCCTAATTTTGGCCAAGTACCTCCACTCCCGATTCCTACAAAGCTAGGAGTACTCTAAGACGAGATCTCTAACATTAAATGTCTGAATTTTCACTTAAAGGTTAAAGTGCCGAGAAATCTTTCCTTGGTACATCATAAGTTGGACTTGTGACTTTTCCCAGAGTTTTTCTATTAAATCCAATGATTCCTGGAGCAAGGAATGGTTCTAGGAAGGATCGGAAGTTTCTCATCGATGAGAGAGGACCGTGGAATTATTGCTTCACACCCGTAAGCCATTGCGTATGGCGTGTGTCCTGTTGAAGTTCTCTCTGTGGTTTGATAGTCCCAAAGAACTCATAAAAGTTCTTCGAGCCAATGAGCTTTGTAGGCTTAGAGTTTCTTCTTCAACATAGTTTTTAGAATCTTGTTCACGGCTTCCACCTGCCTGTTGGCTTGTGGCTGGGCTACATCTAAAAACTCTTCACGATTCTCTGCTGGGCATAGTCGTCGGTGAAGTGCTAACTATCAAACTATTTCCTGTTATCTTAGACAATCTTGTATGGAAGTCCGTATCATCACTGAATATTCTTAATGACAAAGTCCAAGGCCTTCTTGGAGGTAACTGTGTTCATTACTTCTGCCTCAAGTCACTTGGTAAAATAGCCAATCGTAACTATCGCGTATTTGACTCCTCCTTTGCATGTGGGGAGGGATCCCACCAGGTCTATTCCCCAAACCGCAAAAGGCCACGAGCTACTCATGAGTGTGATTTCAGTGGGTGGTGCATACGGAACCTTAGCATAACTCTGGCATTGTTCACACTTCCTTACATATTCTATGAAATATTTCATCATTGTGGGGCAAAAATACCCTTGGGAAAGGATTTTCTTAGAGAGACTGGGCCCAAAAGTATGGTCTCCACAAAAGCCACCATGAATCTCATGGATCACTGTGGCAATTTCCGTTCCAGCGATGCACCTTTAATATGGCATTGACAGTCCTCGTCAATAAAGTTTCTCGTCCATAATCACATAACGGGGAGCCTAATAATGAACTTCCTTGGAAGCGGCCTTGTCCCTTGAAAGCTCTCCCAAATTCAAGAAGTTGTAATTGGGCACCATCCAAGAATGAGAGTTGTCAACTATGGCATTTAATCCTTGATCTCAATGCTTGGTTTTTCGAAATAGAAAATTGGGACTATTTCGTGTTGAATGATCTCAAGATTCGTTGCAACTTCAACTAGCATGTCAACGAATGAATTTTGTTCTCTTGGAACTTGACAGACGTTGTAACTTTTGAATCCTTGAAAATATTCTTAGGACATCATGATGTATGTAGCCATTTTTCACCCTTCGTCTAGTATTCACTAGAAATTTGATTCACCAATAGCTATGAATCAATGTATACTTCAACCTATTAGGCTCCCACTTCCTTAGCCAATTTTAGACCTGCTATCATAGCTTCATGTTCTGCTTTTTTGTTGGAGGCGCAAAATCCAAAATGTAAAGCACTCTGGAGTTTGTGCCCTTGCGAAGAAATAAAAATGACCCTAGCTCCAGCTCCCTTTTTGTTGGATGCTCTGTCTACGAAGACCTTCCAAGTAGGTAGTTCCGAAACTAGATCTTGCGGAAGGTCATTTAATCCTGAACACTCTACTATGAAGTTGGCAAGGGCCTGACCTTTAATGGAAATAGGTTGCTGGTAATGGATATCAAATTGGCTATGTTCATGGCCCATTTTCGCAATCTGTCGAAGGAGTCTAGCTTCTGAAGAACCTGGCGAAGGGGATGATTTGTGAGTAATCTTATGGCATGGGCTTGGAAGGATGGCCTCAATTTTTGAGACGTGGTTAGTAAGCAAAATGTCAATTTCTCAATCATAGTATACCTGGATTCTACACCCAGCAATCTTTTGCTTATGTAGTAGATCGCGTACTGGACCTTTTCTTCCTCTCACACAAGTGCTGCATAATTAGCATGATCAGACACGACAAAGTACAAGTACAAATCTTCTCCTTCCACAGGCTTTGATAAAATAGAAGCTTGAGTCAAATGTGTTGACCTCAAAAAGTGATCAACCAACTGCGGGGTCGTATGGATCTGATGCTTGCCACATGTTTGAACAAATAAGAATGAAAAGAAATAAAGAATAGATTTTGTATAGAGGTTTGGGCCCCTTTGTGATAGCGGGTAATGACCTACTCCTCTTTGAGTTGTATTAATACCGAGGGTTAAGACAATCCAGATCACTATAGGTGGGATTTTCTACAGCACCCTTAGGAATACAAGGTATCAATCAATAATGAAAAAACTCAAGTTTTGAGATGATGTTAGGGTATGTATGTGAGAGAGGAAGTCTAATGCCTTAAAAATTAGCCACGCTACGACAACCAGTAATGTAACCTAATCTCACTAAACCGAGATTACTACAAAAGTAAGAGCGGGAAAATTTAAACTTTAATTGCAGTGGAATGAAAATATAACTTGCAATAATTTTAAATTTTCCAAACAAACCAAAAAGACAACATGTTTCGGGATTCCACAAAACTTTTCACAAAATATTACAAGTTAATTTACTAGCCAACCTAAGCAGCAAAATTTGAGATTACAAAATACTTTCACTGGTAGACCAAACCCGCTTGCTCTTGTGTGGCCCAAACATGTACAATCCATCATCAAGCTCTCGAATTCATGGCTGATTACAGACAGATTTACCCATCAATAAACACAATAAACATCTCTCACATATTGTAACACCCTAACTAGCATAGGCGTGTTTACGTGATTTTAAACGTACTGTGCAGCTCGTTGCTAATCAACGAGGTTTATGGAAATCGTGATTAATTAAAATTTTGCTTATTTAATTAAATACTTATAACATTTCATACAAAATACTTTGGGATCCCATTTACAAAATACTTTACAAAAAGTTTACTGTTCATTACAAAATACTTGTCGCCCAGCGACTAACTACAGAAGCCCTGATGTCCCGAGGATCGTACGCTCCAGGCCTAACTGTCCCGACATGTAAAATCTTCATCGGCTCGTCCTCACGGTTCCTCAGCTTTGGCCTTGCCCTTACCTACACATAAACATAGCACTGTGAGTCGACAGACTCAGTAAGAAAAGCATAAATCATAAAACATACATATATTCCGGGTTATGATCAGACGCCCATACCCCTGACCACAACCCTAATCCCCGTGTCCCCCACGGTACTGAGTCTCGAACGTTCGTACGACGGTACTTTTGAGAGAGTAACAGCCTATACTCCGTACGCTAGTCATACTCTAGCCGCTAGTCATACTCTAGCCTTACCGATGTGTTACAATATCAGCCTATACTCGGTACGCTAGTCATACTCTAGCGGCTAGTCATACTCTAGCCTTACCAATGTGATACAGTCAAACAGTACAGTACCATCGACCATAATATCAGCCTATACTCGGTACGCTAGTCATACTCTAGCCGTACCGATGTGATACTGTCGAAAGGTACGAAGCCAACATACATATCTAATGTAATCTAACAGGCTTCCTAACATGCACGCTAAACATGTAAATAGATATGCATACTGTTATACTAATCTTACCTCGATTCCGAATTCACGTGTGCCGGTCAACCTGAGTGGAGCGAACTGCTCGGCGAATTATAGGCTCCTAAACAATAATAATCACAACACTGATAAGTGACACGCTAAATCACTTCCCAGGGACTTAAACTAGAAACTAAAAGTTTCCCTATCGATAAAAAAATATGGCAATACCCTAAACAACACAAAAATGGGAAGAACTAGGGTTCCCAATTTTTCCCCAACCGGCAGACCAGCTCTACAACCGGAATTCCGATTCTGTGAGGAACCCAGAACACCAACCGGAATTCCAGAATTCCAGTTCAGTGTAGGAAATCTTAAAAATTTCATTTCTCAATCAAAACAACCCCAAACTTCATGCAACCTTCCAGACCTGCTCTAAATACCACAAATAACATAACCCAAGTAATAAAACCAAGCTTCATACACAGAAATGCATTTCACCATTAAAGGTTCAAGATTGAGTTCAAAAACTCAAAACTTGACTAACCCCTCAAACAGCCACTACTTCATGCATAAATCAACCTATTCCAACATAATTTAACTCCAGAAAACACAATTAAACTATAACAACAACTACAGCAACAAAATTCATCATTTTACCTTGAAAACTAAAGTTTTGGGTTCAAAACTCCATACTAAGTTAAAATCAACAAACCACAACAAAATATTGCTTGAATCAACATATTAAAACATAATTAATCTTCAGAAATCACTAACAAACCAAAATAACAGCCACAGTCACAAATTCTCAAGCATGCAATAATTCATTTTTTTCTTAAACTTCAAGAAAATAAAGAAAATCTTGAACAAAGGTTACCTCCACTTTAATTACTCTAAGAATTGCTGAAAAATCTTGAATTGCAAAGAAAATTCCCAACACTAGCAGCCCCAATAAAAACCGAAAGAGAGAGAGGGCTCTTAAGAGAAAGAACTTCTTAATTTTCCAATTTTCTAATTTTTGAATAAATGAAGTAATTGCCTTGATTACTTGATATACTCAGCCCCATAATAACATAAAAATATGATTATTGACTTAAAATAAAGTCCACTAAAGGACAAAAAGACCATTTTACCCCTCCCACACTAAAAGGGTTAAAAAGCACTTAAGGGTATTTTTGGGAAACTCTAAATTCCTGACCAATCCCGACATTCCCAAAGTATAAATAAGCCGTCCCACTATGCTAAAATATTAGATTGTGATTCTACTGAGCTATACACCGCGTTCGATGTTGTCGGGCACCGAAAATGCAAAATTATGAAATCTCACTATATGACATAAAAAATGCATTCAGAATTCAAATATAACAACATAAATAATTATTTAAATATCTATGAATAATTTTCATAATCAAACCTTAAATATTTGCTAATTTCCAAATTAAACTAAGCGGTCTTTACAACTATCCCCTCCTTAAAAGGATTTTGTCCCCGAAATCTAACTTGAACAACTCTGGATATTGAGCTCTCATGTCTGATTCTAGTTCCCAGGTGGCTTCCTCCACCTTGCTATTTCTCCAGAGTACCTTGACCAACGCTATGGTCTTATTCCGAAGGACTTCATCCTTTCTGTCAATGATCTGCACTGATTGTTCTTCATATGTCATGTCTGGCTGCAGCTCAAGGTTCTCATAACTAAGTATATGAGTAGGATCTGAAACGTATTTTCTCAACATAGAGACATGGAATATGTTGTGAACTGCTGAAAGAGCTGGAGGCAACGCTAACCGATATGCCACTTGACCTACCTTCTCGAGAATCTAGAAAGGTCCTGTAAACCTAGGGCATAACTTACCTCTTTTCCTGAAACGTTTAATCCCCTTCATTGGAGACACCCGTAAAAACACATGGTCCCCTACTTGGAACTCAACATCCCTGCGTTTCGGATCTGCATAACTCTTTTGTCTACTCTAAGAGGTAAGCATTCTAGCTTTAATTTTCTCAATTGCCTCATTGCTCCGCTGCACTGAGTCTAGACCAAGGTATTTCTTTTCTCCTGTCTCATCCCAATGAATGGGAGACCTACACTTCCTACCGTATAACAACTCATAGGGAGCCATCCCTATCGTACTCTGATAACTGTTGTTGTATGAAAATTCTATCAACGGTAGATATTTACTCCAAGAGCCTTCAAAATCCATAACACAGGCTCGTAACATGTCCTCCAATATATGAATCGTCCTTTCGGACTGCCCATCTGTCTGAGGATGGAATGATGTACTGAACTTTAGTTTTGTACCCATTGCCCGTTGCAAACTTTGCCAAAACTTGGAGGTGAACTTCGGGTCTCTATCCAAAACTATAGACTTTGGTACCCCGTGAAGTCTTACTATTTCATTAACATACAATTCTGCTAGCTGATCCACTGAATAGGTTGTTTTAACCGGTAGAAAATGAGCATACTTCATGAATCGATCCACCACAACCCAAATGGAATCGAACAAACCTGTGGTTCTATGTAAGCCAACCACGAAGTCCATCGTGATATCCTCCCACTTCCATTCAGGTAGGGTTAAAGGTTGTAACAACCCTGCTGGTCTCTGATGTTCAGCCTTAATCTACTGACAGGTTAGGCATCTCGATACGAATTCTACCAAATTCTTCTTCATACCGCTCCACCAGAAGTAAGGTTTAAGATCTTGATACATCTTGGTGGTGTCGGGATGTAGGGAATAAGGGGTAGAATGAGCCTCTTCGAAGATTTCATTTCTGAGTTCCACACTATCTGGAACACAAACCCTAGACTTAAACAATAGCATCCCGTTGTCTGACACCAAAAAATCCCTCGCTTGACCAGCTGAAACCTCTTCTCTGATTTTCACTAACTCTGTATCAGTCATCTGAGCAACTTTAATTCTTTCTAATAGATCAAATTGCAGCGTCAAGTTGTGAAGCTTGCCTACCACAAACTCAATGCTAGATCTGACCATGTCCTCTGCTAACTGAGGTGAGATTTGAATCATGCAAGCTATCTGCCCGGGACCTTTCCTGTTCAAGGCATCGGCCACTACATTGGCCTTCCGGGGTGATAAAGAATCTCACAATCGTAATCCTTTACTAACTCCAACCAACGCCTCTGTCTCATATTCAAATCTTTCTGAGTAAAGAAGTATTTGAGTTTTTTGTGGTCGGTATAAATTTCACACCTTTCTTCATAAAGGTAATGTCGCCAGATCTTCAAAGCAAATACTACTGCGGCCAATTCTAAATCATGAGTTGGGTATCGCTGTTCATAATCTTTCAACTGACGGGAGGCATAAGCGATAACTCGGTCGGCTTGCATCAGCACGCATCCCAGACCTTGTCTGGATGCATCACAATAAACCACAAACTTTTCCTTGTCGAAGGCAAAGCTAGCACTAGGGCTGTAATCAACCTGTGTTTCAGCTCCTAAAAGCTAGCCTCACATTTGTCCGACCATATAAACCGCTGATTCTTTTTAGTAAGCTCGGTTAAGAGTGTTGAGATCTTAGAGAACCCTTCTACGAACCGACAATAGTAACCGGCTAGACCTAAGAAACTTCTAATCTCTGTCACTATTTTCGGTCTAGGCCAATCCCTGACGGATTCTATTTTTCCTGGATCCACCTTAATCCCATCCTTGCTAACAATGTGCTCTAAGAAAGACACCTGTGATAGCCAAAATTCACATTTCTTGACTTTTGCGTAAAGCTTGTGTTCCCGAAGCCGCTGCAAAACCATTCGAAGGTGTAACTCATGCTCCTCTTCTGATTGAGAGTACACAAGGATGTCGTCGATATACACAATTACACAGATATCGAGGAAATCCTTGAATACTCTATTCATCAAATCCATAAATGTTGCAGGAGCATTGGTTAGTCCAAACGACATAACCAAGAATTCGTAATGTCCATACCTAGTACGGAAAGCCGTCTTCGGAATGTCCTCCTCTCGGATTTTCAACTGATGATAGCCCGATCGGAGATCAATCTTAGAGAAGACCGTCTTCCCCTGAAGTTGATCGAAAAGATCATCGATCCTAGGTAATGGATATTTATTCTTAACTGTTAGCTTGTTTAACTCCCGAGAGTCGATGCACATTCTCATAGACCCATCCTTCTTCTTGACGAATAATACCGGAGCTCCCCAGGGTGACACACTAAGCCGAATAAACCCTATGTTAAGCAATCCTTGAAGCTGAATTTTCAATTATTTAAGCTCAGCTGGAGCCATTCTATAAGGAGCCTTGGAAACCGGTTCCACTCCGGGTGCTAAATCTATCACAAAGTCAATTTCCCGCTGAGGTGGTAAACCCGAAAGTTCTTCGGGAAAAACATCTAGAAATTCCCGAACCACTTTGATATCCTCTGGCCGAATAGTGTCTAGCTGAGTGGTGTCCACCACCACGGCCAGAAACCCTAGACAACCACCACACAATAATTCCCTAGCTCACAGAGCCGAAATCACCGGGATTCGAGATCCCTGAACTGGACCGACAAAAACAAACGGTTCCTCACCTTCTGGTTGGAAGATTACCATCTTCTTCTTACATTCAATACTGGCTCAGTACTTGGATAGGAAATCCATTCCCAGTATGATATCAAAATCTACTAAACTCATCTCTATTAGGTCAGCACTTAACTCCTTATCATCAATCCTGATCGGCATAGACCTAATCCACCTTTTGGAGATAACTAACTCTCCGCCAGGTAATAGGGTTCCAAACCCTGATTCATATCTATCATGCGGTCTATCCAATTTACTAAAGATTCTGGCTGCCACATAAGAATGTGTGGCCCCAGAATCAAACAATACGGAGTAAAAAGAGTTGTTAACTGAGAGCTGACCTATCACCACTGAAGGGCTGGCTTCTGCATCAGCCTTAGTAATGGTGAACACCCTAGCTGGAGTGGGTCTCGCCAGAGCCTTTGCTGCTTCTACTCTAAGTTGAGGGCAATCCCTCTTGTAGTGTCCTGGCATGCCACACTGGAAGCACCCCTGCCCTATACACTCACCCAGATGGTGCCTTTTACAACTGGGGCACTCTGGATAAGTATAACGGGTCTCAGAACTACCCTGACGACTGCCTCGAACCTGAATCCCTCGGAACCTCTTGTTCTAGCCCGAGCCACCGGTAGCAGTGGATGCTTTCCTTTTCTGGTCCAAGGCCGAACCACTACCTCCCCTACTATAGCCTGATGCCGGAGGGGTAAGAGCCCCGCCAACCACTAGAGTCCTAGCTGACTCAGTCATGCACCCGACTGCGCCCTCAGCTCGCAGTGCTTTTTCCACCATCTCAGCATAGGTGATTTTGTGTCTGTAGTAATCATCAGGTCATGTTTAATCTTCACATTCAGTCCATCCAAATACTTTTCCTTTTTACAGAAATTGGTTGGCACAATTCCCGAGGCCAACCTCGCCAACCGATCAAACTGCGTTGTATACTCAGTGACGCTCATGTTCTCTTTCTGGGTCAGGTGAGTAAACTCTTTTCTCTTGGCATTTCTGACGGCCTCATTATAGTACTTCGCATTGAAAAGTTCCTGGAACTTTTCCCAGGTCATCGTGGTGACATCGTGTATCATGGACACCATGTCCCACTATACCAACGCGTCCTCTTGAAACTGAAATGTGGCACACACCACTCTGTCATTCCCGGTGACGCCCATGATATTCAATATCTTGGTGATCACAATTAGCCACTGCTCATCTTTCATGACGTCTGGACCTCCCAGAAAAACTAGAGGCGCCTGCTTACGGAACCTTTCATATAGAGGTTCCATTCTATTCATCGCTAACACTAGTTCGGCCTGGACAACAGGGGCAGTTGCCACTGGAACTTCTGGAACAGGCACTGCAGGAGCACCATGCTATCTTAATCGCTGAATTTCACTGTCTTGTTCCTCAATTCTGGCTTGCATTTCTGCAAACCTATTTTCCCAATTCTGGGCTTCCTGAGTAGCTTGGGCAGCCTGGGTAGCCTGTGGCGGGTTAACATCACCCCGGCCACGAGCCCTGCCCCTGGGACCTCTACTTCGGCCCCGATCATTTGGGGGAAGTTGAGCTCCCTGACCTTCATTTGACCCAACTGAATGGTATTTTGCCTGACGTCCATCTAGTCTGAACAGCCTGCGTAACCAAGAGTTGGCACATCAGATCATGATCAACGATAGCTTACTAATGCCGCTTAATTTGGAAATTAAAAACATGCGCCTATTCTACTATCAGGCTACTAACATGCTTCCTATCAAGATTTTCTTAAATCATACTATTTAAAATAAACTACTAAAGCAATAAAAGCTTACTGAACCGTAGAACGAGCTAACTGCTGAGGATGATTGTACATGTCGTGACGATCTTCGGAAGACAACCTGGAAGCTCTGATACCAAATTGTAACACCCTAACTAGCATAGGCGTGTTTACGTGATTTTAAACATACTGTGCAACTCGTTGCTAATCAACGAGGTTTATGGAAATCGTGATTAATTAAAATTTTTCTTATTTAATTAAATACTTATAACATTTCATACAAAATACTTTGGGATCCCATTTACAAAATACTTTAGAAAAAGTTTACTCTTCATTACAAAATACTTGTCGCCCAGCGACTAACTATAGAAGCCCTGATATCCCGAGGATCGTACGCTCCAGACCTAACCGCCCCGACATGTACAATCTTCATCGGCTCGTCCTCACGGTTCCTCAGCTTTGGCCTTGCCCTTACCTACACATAAACATAGCACTGTGAGTCGACAAACTCAGTAAGAGAAGCATAAATCATAAAACATACATATATCCTGGGTTATGATCAGACGCCCCTACCCCTGACCACAACCCTAATCCCCGTGTCCCACACTGTACTGAGTCTCGAACGCTCATACGACGGTACTTTTGACAGAGTAACAGCCTATACTCGGTACGCTAGTCATACTCTACCCTTACCGATGTGTTACAGTATCAGCCTATACTCGGTACGCTAGTCATACTCTAGGTGCTAGTCATACTCTAGCCTTACCGATGTGATACAGTCAAACAGTACAGTACCATCGACCATAATATCAGCCTGTACTCGGTACGCTAGTCATACTCTAGCCGTACCGATGTGATACTGTCGAATGGTACGAAGCCAACATACATATCTAATGTAATCTAACAGGCTTCCTAACATGCACGCTAAACATGTAAATACATATGCATACTGTTATACTAATCTTACCTTGATTCCAAATTCAGGTGTGCCGGTCAACTTGAGTGGAACGAACTGCTCGGCGAATTATAGGCTCCTAAACCATAATAATCACAACACCGATAAGTGACATGCTAAATCACTTCCCGGGGACTTAAACTAGAAACTAAAAGTTTCCCTATCGACAAAAAATATGGCAATACCCTAAACAACACAAAAATAGGAAGAACTAGGGTTCCCAATTTTTCCCCAACCGGCAGACTGGTTCTACAACCGGAATTCTGGTTCTGGGAGGAACCCAGAACACCAATCGGAATTCTGGTTCCTACAGGCCATACTGAAGCGGAATTCCGGTTCAGTGCAGGAAATCTTAAAAATTATTTCTCAATCAAAACAACCGCAAACTTCATGCAACCTTCCAGACCTGCTCTAAATACCCCAAATAACATAACCCAAGTAATAAAACCAAGCTTCATACACAGAAATGCATTTCACCATTAAAGGTTCAAGATTGAGTTCAAAAACTCAAAACTTGACTAACCCCTCGAACAGCCACTACTTCATGCACAAATCAACCTATTCCAACATAATTTAACTCCATAAAACACAATTAAACTATAACAACAACTACAGCAACAAAATTCATCATTTTACCTTGAAAACCAAAGTTTTGGGTTCAAAACTCCATACTAAGTTAAAATCAACAAATCACAACAAAATCTTGCTTGAATCAACATATTAAAACATAAATAAGCTTTAGAAATCACTAACAAACCAAAATAACAGCCACAGCCACAAATTCTCAAGCATGCAATAATTCATTTTTTTCTTAAACTTCAAGAAAACAAAGAAAAGCTTGAACAAAGGTTACCTCCACCTGAATTACTCTAAGAATTGCTGAAAATACTTGAATTGCAAAGAAAATTCCCAGCCCTAGCAGCCCCAATCAAAACCGAAAGAGAGAGAGAGAGAGAGAGAGAGAGAGAGAGAGAGAGAGAGAGAGAGAGAGAGAGAGAGAGAGAGAGAGAGAGAGAGAGAGAGCTCTTGAGAGAAAGAACTTCTTAATTTTCTAATTTTCTAATTTTTGAATAAATGAAGTAATTGCCTTGATTACTTGGTATACTCAGCCCCATAATAACACAAAAATCTGATTATTGACTTAAAATAAAGTCCACTAAAGGACAAAACATAAATGGGCAAAAAGATTATTTTGCCCCTCCCACACTAAAAGGGTTAAAAAGCACTTGAGGGTATTTTTGGGAAACTCTAAATTCCCGACCAATCCCGACATTCCCAAAGTCTAAATAAACTGTCCCACTATGCTAAAATATTAGATTGTGATTCTACTGAGCCATACACTGCGTTCCATGTTGTCGGGCACCGAAAATGTAAAATTATGAAATCTCACTATATGACATAGAAAAATGCATTCAGAAATTAAATATAACAACATAAATAATTATTTAAATATCTATAAATAATTTTCATAATCAAACCTTAAATATCTACTAATTTCTAAATTAAACTAAGCGGTCTTTACACATATATTAATGCCATTACACTTATTGTCTATTTGACATAGACCTGCGTGTTACGCTCACACGCCTATTTATGTCTATGTGGCATAGACCCACGTGTTACGCTCACACGTCTAATTACATTAAGGCCTTAGAACAGTTTATCTCGGTTCTAATTACCGAGTTTAACCTAATTATACCTTAAATTCATAATTCTTTACTCAATATATATATCATGGGATAATATCTAAAATCATTAATCACTACGGTAATAATCCTAGGCCATATAACCTCTCACTTTAGGGTAAGAACCCTAATCCCGGTTCTCATTTAATCATAACTATGATATTAAACATTAGCGCCACTGTGATTAACTCTATGTGCTAACCACTGTCTTACATGATGTCCCGAGTATGTGGGGATTCTAAATCCCCTGGTGCTTCTAATCAAGTGCCGGTAATCCTAGTCACAATTTCTAGGATTCACAAATAGGGTTAATCCCTAAATCCACTTCAACATAATTATATAATTTGCATTCAAAATACAATAAATATATAGAGCTTGGAACGAGCTTTCCAACGATATATGGAATACCCAAATTGGAGTCTGGATCAAAAAGTTATGCATGAAATAAGATTCAAAACTCAAACTGTCCAGAAACCTCAAGGCGGGCCGCAGCACACCCAAAGCAAGATGCGGCACCTGCATTGAAAAACCCAGGATTTTAAGGGGCGGGAGAAGGTATGCCGACCATACCCTGGGAGAAGGTATGCTTAAGGCCAGCCACCCTATGCCTGGCAGCTGGCTTTGGCCGGCCAGCCCTATGCTCGGTAGGGCCTGGCCGCCCATTCTTCCTTGACTGGCTGGTGCAGCTTGTGCGTTGACAGGGGGTAGATCACACAAATTGTTAGAGTTAGGTGGATCCAAGTATCTGAAGTGATTGGTCTAACTTCTCAAGTTGTTGTTGTCTTAGGTGTTTCTACCCATTCTGAGGCTTAGCCAGTTAAAGAATAGGCTTTGCATTACTCACTCTCGGATCGTCCAGACAGGTTTTCACCCTGTTGGTCGGCCATAGGTTGGCCAAACATGGGTATTATTGTGCCAGTAATCCCTAGCCCCCGTGCAGTGTGCAGTTACCGTACATTGTTCTCGCCACCAAATCTTCGTGGCAAGACTTTTCCTCCTTCGGGCTGAGGAAGGCTTTTCTTGGTTCTAAAGAACCTGGTTGGACTGTTTGTTTGTAGACCATCCTTGATCTGTCGATTAATCTCCCTTAGAGAGGATCTCTAATGAGATCCTGACCTCTTCCAGCAGTTCTCTAATTAAATTATCTTATAAAGTTGCCAGCTTCTTTATTACGGTGGTCCAACTCTGCCTGGTGAGATAGGAGGATGTACTCTTGGTCATCATCCATCTCAAAAATTTACGTCTCTGTGGTGCGAATACATCGCAGCCAACAACGTGTGGTTCTTCAATTTAGCCGACTTGACAGACGGCCTCTTTAAGTATAGCTAGCTCGAGATCTTCTCCCAAGTCTACGTGGGGCTCGCCAATTGCTGGCTTGCCAATTCCTCGCTCTGTCTCACTAGCATAATACCGGGGACTAGATCCAGTCATAGTGCTCGGGGGTTGCTCCACGTTGGTCATTCCTTCAGTACGAGGCACCAATGGAGGGTCCTCCCTCGGCAGTAGAGGTTGGTCATTAAGATCAACTGAGTTGATAGTGTCCACCTGACTAGTCGTGGTGGTTAGATTTGTGGTGCCTGTCAAGATGGTAGGATTGGCTACATTTGGTGGGTTCAACGCCAGTGGAGGGTCTTCCCTCAGTGGCAAAGGTTGGTCATTAAGGCCAATCGGATTGGTAGTGTCCACCTGACCAATCGTGGTGGCCAGGTTTGTGATGCCTACCAAGATGGTAGGGTTGGCCACATCCGTTGAGTTCGTGGAGATCCCAGTTGTGGCTGGAACACGGACATCAGGATCAGCCACCACAAGGTCTTGAGGAAGACCCGATGAGGCAAAAGTTGTAGTCAGAGTTCTCTTTATGTTAACCATGGTGTTTTATCAGATAAATTAACAACTCGCTCTCAATGAAAACACTAAACTGTTGACTTCGAATTTGGCCAACTGACGACGTAGTCGTATTTATTACTAATGTTTTCACGGTTACACAATAAGAACATAAAAATAAATAAGACATGAGATTTATAGAGGTTCGGCCCCCTTAGTTAGTGGGTAATGACTTACTCCTCTTTTGGTTGTATTGATACCAGAGATAATACTACACAGATCATAAGTGTTGTGGAACCTAAAGTAGCTCTCTTAAGATTATAATATGAGAATGGAGTTAGCAAATCTCATGTGATAGAGAGAATAAGCCTGAGAGAGAGAGAGAGAGAGAGAGAGAGAGAGAGAGAAGAGATATGAGTTTCAGGCGTAGAGCTTAAGAGCTTTAGTGAGCCTAGAGACTTCTTAGACTTAGAGAATTAGGGTTAGGCTAATGTTCTTTATATAGAAGAGCTTGCATCAAGATAATAACCTAATATCCTTAAAAAAAAATAGGAACTATAAAGTATTATTTACATAATAAAATAATAAATAGTAAATAAAGTAATTATCCCTTAAGAATAGGGGAATAGCTAATATTTCTCCCCTATTTTGTGGGTTGTTGAAATCCAAATCACAGCTTAACTTGCTATCCACAGATGAAGGTTGTGCACCAAAGGCTTGCACAGTGCGAGTGGGTACGACGATCAAGCGCACGGAGAGTACGGCGGCCATTTGCCTACAGGGTCTGGCCAGCCATGTGCTTACTAGGGTCTGGTTGGTCATGTGCTTGCTATGGTCTAGTCGGCCATGTGCCTATCGTGTCGGTGGCCGGACATCGAGTGCTGCCCGGCGTGTAGGTTGCACATCAAGTGCTTGCCAGCCTGGGGGCTGCACATCAAGTGTCTGCCAACCTTAGCAAGTGTTGGCTAACCTTAGTATGTGTTGGCCAGCTTTTGTACAACTTTCCTTGCAAAGATTAGGCTTCCTTGATTGAACAGGCCCTTTCTTGGTCTGACAATCACCTTTAGTCGACTAGCTTATGCTCAAACCACAAGCTCCTCCTGGCCGGTCTATGTACTCACGTGGCCGACCAGACATAATTGTGCAGCTTCTTGACGGCTTGCTTAACTTCTCTCACTTGGTCCTTGACGGTTTTGTTATGCCTTCTAAAGAGACTTTGTGAACATGCCACGTCAAGTAGACAAAATTTAAGATAACACACCAACAGCGATATAATATCAAGGAGGGTACTAGGCACCAATAGTGTCTCTTAGCAATTCTCATAGTAAAGCTTGAAAATGCCCATCTGGCTTTTGTGCAATATACGCACAAAAACAAGCTTAGTACCAAAAAGACCTTATCCAATACTGTGTAATGCCTGCCTATGGGTCAAACAGATTACGATGGAGACCCTTGAAATCATGGTGTTATTATATGTCAATAGGTCACAAGATCTGACGCATTTTTTAGGTTGGTAAAGGTGCTATCTTGCCTGTTCTGGGAAAGAAAGAAAGGACAACCAAAACCCACAAATGCAAGGGAAGCGAAGAGCAACTACCCTCCTACCAATAGAATGCGATAAAATCTTCATCAAGATCTTGAAAACAGTAGAGTAAGAGATATTTGGTTCGATTTTGTAATGGTAAAGAAAATAACACTAAAAAATCTATACTTCCAAAGTAAAACAACTACCCTCTTCGACAATAAGATCTTCAAAACAAAAGTGCAAATAAATATGGTCATACCCCATGAGTCTAGGCATACTTTCTAGGTTGGACAACCTACAAAATTTGAGTTCATGCAAACCCTTGATAAGACTTCCAGTGGAATCATTGGTAAAATATCTTGAATAGCTTCTGCATATTAGCACATTAGCCTTTTAGAACACTTTTCAGTGATGGAAATGCGGACAAAAACTGATCTTGTTACAAAAATCATAGACGATGAGGAAACGCATTCACCTACTCTTGCATAGGGATACCCAAAAAAAACAGACCAGCCTTATTTTACAAATCCAGGCAGACAGAGACTTGAAAATGCAATCTCAAAAAAAATAATACCTAAACCAGAAAGAAACTCTAAAACAGAACATATAAGAGGTATTATTTCCTAGTCTGCCTTGGCTGTGTTTTGCTAAGCATGAACATAACTTCAAACCAATCATTCACTTTTCCCATTTGGCTGGGAAGCAACAAAATCGCGAATGACTTCTATAGCTAGCTGATGCGCGCTCTTATCCTGCAGTTTTGCCAGTTTATCCATGGCTTCGTATGTCTCCTTGTCTGCAAAAAGCTTCAGGTTATGTCGTGATGAAGCAGCTACTGGACCTTCCCATTTGTCAACCATTTCTTGAAGTTTTTCAAATCCCTGAAGAAAACAAACAAGCAAGCCCACATCACCAAGCATGCTAATACTTACCAATGACAAGAACACTTCCACATTCTAGGTATAAGTTACAAAGACAAGTTTTCCTTAAAGATCAGAAATACAAGTAGAAACAAAGAGCTTGCAGATAATTATGTTACCACTCACCAAGCGATTTGCAAAGGCTCCAAATGACTCTTTAGATTGGCGTTTGCGTTTCCAGTGATAAAACAATGGCTCCAAAACTTTTTCAAGGTCATGAATCTTAACCTTGTTCATGAAGGTTCTTGCAAGGGAGGTTTGGTTGGGTGTTCCTCCAAGCCAAATCTATACTAAGTTAAAAGACATAATAAGAATGATATTATTATATGTCCAGTGGTTTCATAATACTTCTGCCTTAAAAAGACAACATCTTTGAGAAAATGTCCTCAAAATACCTGGTAGCTATTGGGACCATCCCCAACCAGTCCAAGTTCGGCCATGTATGGTCTGGCGCAACCATTAGGACAACCAGTTATCCTTATGACCACAGATTCACTGTACCTTAGACCAACCTGAAATATAATGGCAGTATGTTATTTGCACACTAACATTTAAATATTGATTCACACTTTTTTTCTCTTTTTATTTCTTAAATTAATGAAGGATTGTGGCAATACCGTCTCAAAAACTGCTCGAACACGCTTTAGGATGTCAGGGATTCCCCGCTCTGCTTCAGTTATTGCCAGTGGGCAAAGAGGCATTGCCGGGCATGCCATAGCAGTTACATTAAGGGGATCTACGTATCTAGGATGCTGAACACAGCCAAAAGTAAGTAATGAATATGACACGACATTAATCCAAAATCAGCAGTGGCACAAAATATTTCTTTTTCTCCTAAATAAAGCATATAACACAACAACAGAAGTGTTGGCTATTGATCTATTCATAGAACTATAGATTCATAGATACCACGTCTAATCAAATGCAATACTCTACTTAGTTCACAAAGAGGGGAAAATAAAGTGCAAAAGTGAAAAAAGATGAATTTACCAGCAGACCAGCTTGGGCAAGTATTGTAGTGATGGGACGCCTCCATGAATTTCGAATATCACACAAGATGATGTTCTGATTTGGTGTTAGCCGCACGCTTAAACCATATTTTTCAATGACCTCCCTCAGTGCTTTCTTCATCTTCCCTGCTACACGACCACTATCAACATGGAGTCCACAAAATAAATTGCCATCTCCCTGTAAACATATCATAAGACAAATGGTGAAGTAACAGAGTTAGCTAGAGAGAAAGTGTGAGAATAATAACTATGACAGATTAACAGCTAAAGAGGAAGTGTGAGAATAATAACTATAACAGATTAACAGCTGTACTCTATGAAGAGCCATGATAAATCTCAATGTCGGGAGTAGTATTTCAAACATAGAATTCCAGATGAGAAATCATAAACTTCAAGTCAAGATGAGTTGAACAAACCTGCTCATGCCATCCTAAGTAGCTTTTAAATTCCCACTCAGGCAATTCACGGTTAGGCTCAAATTTCCTTCCATAAAATTTCTCAACAGCACTTCTAAACTTCTCAATCCCCCAAGAGCTTACTAAATACTTAAGCCTACTGTATCTACGATCATCCCTTCTGCCATTTTCTCTCTGTGTAACAACAATAGCTTTCACTGCATACAAAATATCCTCTTTCGGGACATATCCCAATGGTAATGCCAGTTGGGGAAAAGTGGTTTCCACCCTGTGAGTTCTTCCCATACCACCACCAACCTGTGAGAGAAATTATAAGATACTAACATTATAAGCTAGAGCAATCAAAAAAACATTGGTCAAGACATGATGATCTTACATATAAATTGAAACCCTGAGGCTCCCCATTATCGTCAGTAACAACAACAACACCAATGTCATTTGTGAGAAGATCCACAGAGTTATCTGTTGGTACAGTAACTGCAATTTTAAATTTCCTGGGTAAGAACTGTGTTCCGTAGATAGGCTCGGGTGAATCAGGGAAATTTGTTCCATGAGAATTATCATTGCGGACCTTGGTTACTTCAGGAGGTTCTACCGTCATGAATTGCTCACCATCCACCCACACATCATAGTAAAAACCAGACTGAGGAGTTAACAGGGCTGCAATGTTATCCGCTGTTTGTTGTGCAAAGAGATAATCTTTTCTAACAAGTGGGGCAGCTGGAGCAAGTACATTCCTATTGAGATCGCCACAGGCACCAAGAGTTGAGCCCATGTTTTTAATAATGCTACTCATTACTGTCTTGAGGTCCTTCTTTAGAACCCCGTGTAGCTGAAATGTCTGCCTCGTAGTTAATCTTAGTGTCCCAATTCCAAACTGATCGGCAAGATCATCCATGGTCAAGTAAAGTTGGTTTGGGACTTTCCCACAAGGGTTCTTCGTACGAAGCATAAATGAGTACGACTTTTGACCACGTTCATCTCTATTATACTGTTGATAGCTTCCATGGAACTTGATCAATTGTGTAGCAGCCTCATTGATATTTGGGGCATCTGTTAATATCTCCTCGTTAAGAGGATATCTTATGAAATTACTTTGTTCTTTGAATATTTCAACTTTACTACGCTTAGGCTCGGTTACAGTCTCTGGCTTTGCCGGCTGCATGGACAAAAAATCATCAATAATCACAATCTTTTCTCATTAAAATACATTCATTACATAAATATTCTCAAATTTGTTCCTTTTTTCTCTTCTACACATTTCAGCTCCAGAAATCCATTAATACTAACCACAGTCTCTCTCCATGCCATAGAATTAGATACACATAATAGCAAAAGAAAGTAGATTGACCACCCAAACAATAAAATGATAGAATTTATACTTTCATAAAAAACAAATGAAAAAAATGGGATTTTTGATACACAAACACGAGCTCTTTCAAACCTAACAAAACGAAAGCAAGCAACATAAGTTTCTTTGCTTGGCCTCTTGCCATAATAACAGAGCAATATGTTTGAAAAAAAAAAAAAAACCCACACAGAAGAAGAGAAAGAGAGAAAGAGATCAAAACGAACCGTAGAAACGGCTCTGATGAGCGTACGGTTCGAAGCCGAAAAGACATGAACGGGTCTAGTATGAAAGCTCAAAGCGAAAGAGTTAGCGGACTTAAGTCTCTGAAAGCTCCCAATCTGACCCTTGGGATCGTTGAACACGGGAGTATTCGTAGCTCCAAACGACGTCGTCATAACCCACCAAGTTCGAGTTTTTCTCTCAAAGCTTTCTCTTTTTTCAGCTCTCAAAAACTATGCAGGAAAACCCTAAATAAGGATTTTTTGCAGGATCTTATGGAGGAAAAAAGAAATAAAAGGAGCTGAAGTGAGTGAAGCAGAAAAGATTTGCAATGGATGAATGATATTGATGGTGGCGATGAGACGAGAGCACTTCAAAATTATATATATTTTTACATGTAAAAAAATTATGGTATATTTGCTCTCATGTGCCTGACACACGAGAGAGTTATTAAGGAAAAATAAAATCCTCTCACACGCGCAACATGTACGCGCTGCAGAAAGTGTTCCCTTCATCATTGCTGGGGCTATTTAATAATTAGAAAAGAGATTGAATTTTGTTTAGTAAGATATTAATTTATAATTTTTTTTATATTTTTTTTTTTTTGACAAAGTGATTAAAATCACTCATGAATTTACGATGCCCACGTCCGCCACCGGTACTGGCACCTCCTCGAACCAGGATAGCTCATCGTCTAACGGCAGAGCATGCTTTGCCAACTATGGGCCGCTAAAATCTTAGAGCGAGCCCCATGGGACAAAACTGCCCCCGGAAATTTAAACAATAAAGCTATAACATCTTCAAACAACGCTCCTAACTCAAAATACTGAAGTTCCACCTGAAAAAAACATCAAAAAATAGCATAAAACTTTAATTAGAAAACTATTCAAACTGAAGAGAATCAACCAACTACTAAGACTAAGCAACTAGATCTCCCTATAAAATACTAGAACTAGCCAAAGGGATTACCCTTTGGCTAGTAACATAGGATCCATATTCCTTACTTTTACCCTTTTAAAATCAAACATAAATAAAATTTTCCTTTCAATACCCATTATTCCTTAAATATTCAAAATATTATATACTAATTATTTCATTTTATCTCTTATAAATATTACTTATTTATAGACTAAAACATGTCAAAATTCTTAATAAGTTAAATTATTTATTATTTTATTTATAGCGTAAAACATGGTATCTATAATCTTTATTCAACCTAAATTAAACCAAAATTGTATTAATATCCTTAAAACTTAAGATTGCACTTTTCACATTCAAAAGTACTATTTTCCTAATACCACTTCATCATACATTTAATTAATAATATTAAATTAATATTAATTAATCTAATTCAGTATTATGACATAATGCTTCCTTATTTATTATTTAAATAGATAACCTCCTAATTATTACACCATTCAAATTATTATAAAAAACTATTCATATTAGTATCTTCCTATACAACTAATAAGGCAATAATCTCAATACTTCATTAGCATTTACTTCCCATTTATTTCAATATCTTCCCAAAAAGAAAAAATAAAATAAAACAAAGTATTCTCAATTCACAATTAATGCCCCTACCTCCAATTTATTACAAAATCCCACATTTTTAATTTATATATTAAAATTAATAGTATGTTATCTATAATATTATGTTATCTATAATAAACTCATATTTATAATTTATATACCCAAAATTAATATTATGTTATCTATAATAAACTAATAAGACAAATAATCTCATAATTATATACCATAATTGTTAGCTATTAAATTTTATAACATTTTTACAAATCATGATATCTTGTAATTTTAACCAATTACCCTAAATAATTAGGGGCCAGCCATAAATCATGCGCGAAAACCTTAAAAGGCACTAAAGCCATAAACAATAGCGCAGCTCATCCATCAAATTTGTACTTCCATTTCTTCCATCAAAAAAACTAATACCACTCATCCAGAAATTCTTTAAAAATACAAATAATATAATAATTTTGGTACATTCCCATAATATTGAGAACAAACCAAATTTTCAAATTTGACTTCCCAAATATATCTGAACCAATATATTCTCATTAGACCATTAGTATTTCCACCTCCCTTTATTACAAGATCCTCAAGATTCTTATTCTTCAATTTACTTAATTAATTATAATATTAGAATCTGAATACTAAAATTCCAAACACTTTCCTTTTATGCTGAAAATTCCTAAAAAAATATAAACCAAAACATAGCTAATAGGAATTAGCGTTTAAAGTAAACCCTCTTAAACCTTATTTCAGTTTAAAATATTCTTTAAATCATACATTAACCAAAATAATCCTTTTATTCCGACTAATAAATCGGTATAGTACATAACTTATTAACTTTAAAATATTATTGTGTCAAAATTTTCTTATACATTCAATACCGAAAAACGTGAAAATTTAAACAAACTACCCTAAATAATTAGGGGCCCAACCATATAATAGGTGCTAAAGCCTTGTAAGGCGCCAAAGCCATAAATAATGGCGCAAAATAGAACAATATCAATATAAAACAAACCTATAACAAAAAAGAAAAACATTGAAAAAAGAAAGAATAAAAAAGAGTTGTGAAACCAAAAAAGAAAGAAAAACATTGAACTCATTTACAGCAACAAACGATATACAAAGAAAATTAAAATAGAAAACTATTATGGTAACTTGAACAATGCATATGATCAAGAGGTATTAAACTACAGAAAAGTTGGTTCAGAATCGTGATCACTGGCCCTTAATATAACCAATTCTTTCACGAATCACACAGACATTATATCAAACAGTATATACACCAACTAAAACACTATCACAATTCACATAATATCGAAATACGGCTATATAAAATGGAATAAATTCAGTCTACAAAAAAGAAAAAAAGAAAAATAGAGAGTGAGATATTTACCGTGATAGTTTGTTGGAGGATCAGAACGATGGAGAAGCAAGTACTGGGGATGCGATCATGGACAACGATGAAGAAATAGGAAGGTTAAATTTTTTTTATATATATATTTTTAAATGTGAGTAAAAGAACATTTCTAATGGTATATTTTTTTAGTTATTTAGAGAACCATTTTTATTGTTGTTTCAATCATGCTCTCTACTTTAATTAGTATTTGATTATTTAATAATATTTTGCAATTTTAATTTATCAAATATTAATTAATTTTATATAATAATAAAAAATTAATAATTCTTTTAATTAAAATACCATTAAAAAAGTTTAACAAAAAAGTAGAGAGCTCCCAACCTTTAGAGAGTATAATTATTTTTTGTATGGTTGGAACTTATTTTTTAAGTCTCACTCTTTATTCTGGCTAAAGAGTGTTTAGAGAGCATGGTTGGAGATGTTCTAACTATTCTACTAAATTTTTCTTTTGCTTTTTTACTCAAAAAATAAATTTAAATATTGTATAAAAATTCATAACAATTGAAAAAGACAACAAATGAATCTATATAAAACTAATCATATGATTTCAAAATTGTTATCATCATCGTCTTGTAGTCGCCACTATATTCAAAAAAAAAGTTATCACCATATCTCAACTATATTCGAATTCATTATATTCAAAGTTATTGTTGTCATCATCATCGTATCTCACTTATAAACGTCATTATATTCATAAACACTATTGTCATCACTGTATCTCACTTATATTCACCACTATATTGAAAATCGTGGTTATCACTATATCTCATTTATGTATCTAATCAAACATAAATAATCAAGAAAGTTATGTGTGTTTAAAAAAAATTAGATTGCATTATATCCTTATATGAATGATATATTTATATTCATATTTCCTGCCAATAAAAAAATAAATAAATGAAATGTATTATATATGAATTACAAATTACATTAGGATCTCAAAAGTCATACAATATTACTCTTTAAAAAAAAAAATACACGTAATTATACAGAAAAATTTTCTCTAAAAAAATATGTATACAAATACTTCATTATATTTCCCTTTGATATATTAAAGATTATGAAGCACTTGTAACAAAGAACTGACGTCAAAGACCTGAAAAATAGATAAGAGTGTAACACCATAACTAGCATAGGCATGTTAACGTGATTTTAAACATATTGTGCAGCTCGTTGCTAATCAACGAGGTTATTGAAAATCGTGAATAATTAAAATTTACTTATTTAATTAGAAACTTAAAGTATTACATATATAAAATTCCGGGATCCTGTTTACAAAATAATTTTTAAAAGTTTACTATACACATAAACAAAAGTTTGTCGCCCAATGACTATACAGCAAAAGCCTCAATGTCCCAAAGATCGTACGCTCCAGGTCTAACCGCCCCTACATGTACAATCTTCATCTGCTCGCTCTCACGGCTGCTCAACTTTAGCTTTGCCCTTACCTACACATAGCAATAGCAACAGTGAGTCAACAGACTCAGTAAGAAAAGTATAACATAAAACATACTAATATCCCGGGTTATAAGCAGGTGCCCATACACTCAACCATAACCGTAACTGAGTGAGGAACGTTCTCGACAAAGTATGACTAACTGCGAATCCAGCCTATACTCAGTACTCTATTCGTATTGATGTGGTAGAAGATAATTCATACTATTTGATAGCCTATCATATATCTGTTAGCATCTCGGTGCAACTCTATGTACACCTCACTATTGCCCTGATATGCTAATCTGATGGCTATAGATTTGCCTAACATATATTTGTTGGTATCTCGGTGCAACTCTATGTAAACCTCACCAATACCCTGATATGCTATTCTGATGGCAACTAACATGTACGCTAAACATGTAATCACATATGAATGACATTATACTACTCTTACCTCAATTCCGAATTCAGGTGTGTCGGCCCACCCGAGTGGAACAACTGCTCGGCGAATTACAGGCTCCTAAATCACATCGATAACCACGAGGATAAGTGAAACCCTAAATCACAACCGGGACCTAGGTTTTAAACCAAAACCTTATCTATAGCAACTTAATATGGCAATATCCCAAACTAGCAGGACACCAACCAACCAGAAACCTGAAACAGACGCGAAACGACAAGCTGAAAAACGGGTTTCCCCCCTGCTGCAAAATCCAAGTAACCGATTTTACCCAAAAAACCAACAAAAATTCATACCCTAAGCAAATCGTTTCCAAACCCAACCAAACTTTCCAGACCTGCATATTACACCCCAATAAACATATTCCAAGCAGCAAAACAACAATCAAAGCTCAGATTTGAATTTCACCATTAAAGGTCCAAGTTTGAGTTCTAAAACTCAAAGCTTGGTTAAATTCACTAACAGCCCTTAATCCATGCCCCAAACAACATTTCTAAACATATTTAAACTCCAGAAAACTAACCCAAACAATAACAACCACTACAGAACACAAAACTCTAATTCAAGAAAAATACCATTTTCTTAAAATTCAAGAAAACAAGAATAGGAGTTAAAGAGATTATACCTTTGCTTAAGACTACTACAACCAGTTGAGAATCAAAGGAAAAAAGATGAAGAACACCAACCCTAGCTGCCCTAGGATTTTCGAGAGAGAGAGAGAGAGAGAGAGAGAGAGAGAGAGAGAGAGAGAGAGAGAGAGAGAGAGAGAGAGAGAGAGAGAGAGAGAGAGAGAGAGAGAGAGAGTTTTTCAACTCACTTTTCCTTATTTTATAAAAATGAAATAATACCTTAGTTAATCAAGGGTAATATCAACTTATACATGACTAAAAATCTGATTTAAATAAGTTTAATAAAACTCATAAAAGAGAAAGAGCTAATGGGGCAAAATGACCATTTTGCCCCTCCCACACTAAAAGGCATAAAAGATCACTACGGGGTATTTTGGGAAATTCTAAAATCTCAACCAATCCCGTCATTCCTAATGTCTAACTTTATTCTCCCGCTATACTAAAAATACTAGGATGTGATTCTAATAGCCATACACCACGTTCCAATGTTGCCGGACACCAAACATGCAAACTTATGAAATTTCTATAAAAGACATATAAAATGCATTCTGAATCCAACTAAATAATTAATTCAATACTAATAAATAATTTTCATAATCAAGCCCTAATTATCTGCTAATTTCCAAATTAAAACTAAGCGGTCTTTACAACTATCACCCTTAAAAGGATTTCGTCCTCGAAATCTAACCTGAACAACTCTGGATATTGAGCTCTCATATCTGATTCTAACTTCCAGGTGGCTTCCTCCACCTTGCTATTTCTCCAGAGTACTTTGATCAGAGCTATGGTCTTGTTCCGAAGAACCTTATCCTTTCTGTCAAGGATCTGAACTGGTTGTTCTTCATAAGACATGTCTGGTTGCAGTTCAAGATTCTCATAGCTAAGTACATGAGTAGGGTCTGAAATGTATTTTCTCAACATCGAGACATGGAATACGTTGTGAATTGTTGAAAGAGCTAGAGGCAAAGCTAATCCATATGCCACTTTTCCAACCTTCTCGAGAATCTCAAAAGGTCCAGTAAACCTAGGGCATAATTTGCCTATCTTCTCGAAACGCTTGATCCCCTTCATAGGAGACACCCGTAGAAACACACGATCCCCTACTTAAAATTCTACATCTCTACGTTTCGGATCTGCATAACTTTTTTTTTTTGCCTTCTTTGAGAAGTAAGCATTCTGGCTTTAATCTTCTCAATTACTTCATTGGTCCGTTGTACTGATTCTAGACCTAAGTATTTCCTCTCCCCTGTCTCATCCAAGTGGATGGGAGATCTACATTTTCGGCCATATAATAGTTCATAGGGAGCCATCCCTATAGTACTCTGATAACTATTATTGTTCGAAAATTCTATCAACGGTAGATACTTACTCCAGGAGCCTTCGAAATCCATAACACAGGCTCGTAACATATGTTCCAGTATCTGAATCGTCCTTTCGGACTGTCCATCTGTCTGAGGATGGAAAGATGTACTGAACTTCAGTTTGGTACCCATAGCCCGTTGTAAACTTTGCCAAAATTTTGAAGTAAACTTCGGATCTCTATCTGAAACTATGGATTTTGGCACACCATGCAGTCTTACAATCTCTTTTACGTATAGATCTGCATACTGATCCACTGAGAAGGTTGTTTTAACTGGTAGAAAATGAGCAGACTTCGTAAATCAATCCACCACAACCGAAATAGAATCAAACAAACCCGTGGTTCTAGGTAACCCAACCATAAAGTCCATCGTGATATCTTCATATTTCCATTCAGGTAGGGTTAAAGGCTGCAACAACCCTGCCCGTCTCTGATGTTCAGCCTTGATCTATTAATAGGTTAAGCATCTCGATACGAATGCTACCACATTCTTCTTTATTCTGCTCCACCAGAAGTAGGGTTTAAAATTTTGATACATCTTGGTGGTGTCGGGATGCAGGGAATATGGAGTGGTATGAGCCTCTTCAAGAATTTCCTTTCTGAGTTCCATACTATTAGGAACACAGACTCTGGTCTTAAACAACAACATTCCACTGTCTGACATTGTAAAGTCTTTAGCTTGACCAGCCGAAACCTCTTCTCTGACTTTTACTAACTCTGGATTAGTTAGCTGAGCAGTTTTAACACGTTCTAACAAATCAGATTGCAGCGTCAAGTTATGAAGTTTGCCTACAACAAACGCGATGCTTGATCTGACCATATCTTCTGCTAACTGAGACGAAATTTGAACCATGCTAGCTACCTGTCTGGGACCCTTTCTACTCAGAGCATCAGCCACTACATTGGCTATCCCAGGATGGTAAAGGATCTCACAATCGTAATCATTAACCAACTCTAACCAACGCCTGTGTCTCATATTCAAATCTTTCTGAGTAAAGAAATATTTGAGACTTTTATGATCGGTATAGATTTTACATATCTCTCCATAGAGATAATGCCGCCAAATCTTTAAAGCAAACACTACTGCGGCAAGTTCTAGGTCATGAGTTGGGTATCGCTGTTCATAATCTTTCAATTGACGGGAGGCATATGCAATAACTCGATTGGCTTGTATCAGAACACACCCCAGACCCTGTCTGGATGCATCACAATAAACTACAAACTTCTCTTTGTTAGAAGGCAGAGCTAACACTGGAGCTGTAATTAACCTCTGCTTCAGCTCCTGAAAACTTGATTCACACTTATTCGTCCATACAAATGCTGATTCTTTTTTTGTGAGCTCGGTTAAGGGTGTTGAAATTTTAGAAAACCCTTCAACGAACCGACAATAATATCCAGCCAGACCCAAGAAGTTTTTAACTTCTGTCACTGTTTTTGGTCTCGGCCAATCTCTAACGGATTCTATCTTTCTCGGATCCATCTTGATCCCATCTTTGCTAACAATGTGCCCAAGGAAGGACACCTGAGATAGCCAAAATTTGCACTTCTTGAATTTGGCATATAACTTGTGTTCTCAAAGTCGTTGCAAAACCATCTGAAGATGTTGTTCATGTTCCTCTTCTGATTGTGAGCACACAAGGATGTCGTCGATAAATACAATAACACAAATATCGAGGAAATCCTTGAATACCCTATTCATCAGATCCATGAAAGATGCAGAAGCATTGGTCAATTTAAAAGACACAACCAAAAATTCCATAATGTCCATACCTAGTGCGGAAAGCTATCTTTGGAATGTCCTCCTCTCAGATTCTCAACTGATGATAGCCCGATCGGAGATCCATCTTTGAAAAGACTGTTTTCCCCCTGAGGTTGAATTCTCAATTCTTTAAGTTTTGCTGGAACCATTCTGAAAGTGGTCTTAGAAATCGGTTCTACTCCAGATGCCAAATGATTAACAAACTCAATTTCCCTCTGAGGTGGTAAACCCGGAAGTTCGTCGGGAAAACATCTAGAAATTCCCGAACCACCTTGATGTCTTCTGGCCGAACAGAGTCAGGCCAAGTGGTATCCAATACAACGGCTTAAAAACCCAAGACATCCCGCTCGTAACAATTCCCTAGCTGTTAACACTGAAATTACTGGGATCCGAGTTCCCTGAACCGAACCGACAAAAACAAATGGTTCTTCACCTTCAGGTTGGAAGATTACCATCTTCCTCTTACAGTCAATACTGGCTGAGTACTTGGACAAGAAATCCATTCCCAGTATAATATCAAAATCCACTAAATTCATCTCTATCAAATTAGCATTCAACTCTCAATCTTCTATTCGATTGGCATGGACCTAATCCACCTTTTGGAGATAACTAACTCTCCGCCAGGCAGTAGGGTTCCAAACCCTGTCTCATAACTATCATGCGGTCTATCCAATTTACTAAAAATTCTGGCCGCCACATAAGAATGAGTGGCCCCAGAGTCAAACAACACAGAGAAATAAGAGTTGTTGACCGAGAGCTGACCTGCTACCACTGAAGGGCTGGCTTCTGCATCAGCCTGGGTTATCGCGAACACCCTAGCTGGAGTGGGTTTAGCTGCAGTCTTTGGTGCCTCAGTTCTGAGCTGGGGACAATCACTCTTGTAATGCCCTGGCATGCCACACTGAAAGCACCCCTGCCCTTTACACTCCCCCAGATGGTGCTTTTTACAACTGGGGCACTCTGGCTAAGTGTATCGGGTTTTAGTGCCACTCTGGTGATTGCCTCGACCGTGGTTCCCCCAGAACCTCTTGTTTTGACCTGAGCCACTGGCTGCAGTGGATGCCTTTCTTTTTTGATCTATGGCCGAACTACTATCGCCCCTGCTAAAACCTGATGCAGGAGGGGTAGGAGCCCCGCCAACAACTGGAGTCCCACCAGACTCAATCATACATCCCACTACACCCTCAGCTCACAGTGCCTTATCCACCATTTCAGCATAAGTGGTTTTGTCGTCAGTAGTAATCATTAGATCGTGCCTGATCTTTGCATTTAACCCATCCATGTATTTTTCTGTCTTACTGAAGTCAGTTGGCACAATTCCCGAGGCCAACCTCCCCAAACGGTCAAATTGCGTTGTATACTCAGTAACACTCATATTTTCTTTCTGAGTCAAATGAGTGAATTCTTTTCTCTTAGCACTTCTAACTGCTTCATTGTAATACTTAGCATTGAAAAGTTCCTGGAACTTTTCCCAGGTCATTGTTGTAACGTCATGAGTTAGGAACACCATGTCCCACCATACTAGAGCGTCCTCTTAAAATTGGAATGTGGCACAGGCCACCCTATCATTACCGGTGACGCCCATAAAGTTTAAGATTCTGGTAATCACTGTTAGCCAGTGGTCGGCTTTCATAACATCAGAACCTCCCAGGAAAACTGGAGGTGCTTGCTTACAGAGCCTTTCATACAGGGATTCCATTCGGTTCACTGCAACTAGAGGTTCGGCTTGCAATGCAGGGGCAGGTGCCACTGGTATTTTTGGAACAAGAACTTTAGAAGCACCCTGCTGTCTCAACCGCCGAATCTTTCATCGTGCTCATTGATCCTGGCTTGCATCACTACGAACCGATTTTCCCAATCATGGGCAGCTTGGGTAGTCTGTGGTGGGTTAACATCACCCCGACCATGTGCCCTGCTTCTAAGGCCTCTACTTCTGCCACATCATTTAGGGGAATACAAAACTCCCTGGCCGCCACTGAATTTGACCGAGTTACCCTAACTCTTGGTATTTTTCCTGGCGTCCATACTACTATAACAGCCCGTAAACTACCAACTAGTCTAGTCAGATCGCGATCAAGAATTACCTATTAATGCTGCTTATTTGGAAATTAGTAACATGCACCTATTCTACTATCAGGCTACCATGTTTCCTAACAGGCATTTCTTAGATCATACTATAGAAAATAAACTACTAAAGCAATAAAAGCTTACTGAATCGTGAAATGAGGTGACTGTTGATGATGATTGTACATGTCATGACGATCTTCGGAAGACAACCTGGCGACTCTGATACCAAATTGTAACACCCTAACTAGCATAGGCGTGTTAACATGATTTTAAACGTACTGTGAAGCTCGTTGCTAATCAACGAGGTTATTGAAAATCGTGAATAATTAAAATTTGCTTATTTAATTAGAAACTTAAAGTATTACATATATAAAATTCTATTACATATATAAAATTCTGGGATCCCGTTTACAAAATAATTTTTAAAGTTTACTATATACATAAACAAAAGTTTGTCGCCCAACGACTATACAGCAAAAGCCTCAATGTCCCAAAGATCGTACGCTCCAGGCCTAACCTCCCCGACATGTACAATCTTCATCTGCTCGCTCTCACGGCTGCTCAACTTTAGCATTGCCCTTACCTACACATAGAAATAGCAACTGTGAGTCAACAGACTCAGTAAGAAAAGCATAACATCAAACATACTAATATCTCGGGTTATAATCAGGTGCTCATACACCCCACCATAACCCTAACTGAGTGAGGAACGTTCTCGGCAAAGTATGACTAACTGCGAATCCAGCCTATACTCAGTACTCTAGTCGTATTGATGTGGTAGCAGATAATTCATACTATTTGATAGCCTATCATATATTTATTGGCATCTCGGTGCAACTCTATGTACACCTCATTATTGCCCTGATATGCTAATCTGATGGCTATAGATTTGCCTAACATATATTTGTTGGTATCTCGGTGCAACTCTATGTAAACCTCACCGATACCCTGATATGTTATTCTGATGGAAACTAACATGTACGCTAAACATGTAATCACATATGCATGACATTATACTACTCTTACCTTAATTCCGAATTCAAGTGTGTCGGCCCACCCGAGTGGAACAACTGCTCGGCGAATTACAGGCTCCTAAATCACATCGATAACCACGAGGATAAGTGAAACGCTAAATCACAATCGGGACCTAGGTTTTAAACCAAAACCTTATCTACAGCAACTTAATATGGCAATATCTCAAACTAGCAGGACACCAACCAACCAGAAACCTGAAACAGACGCAAAACGACAAGCTAAAAAACGAGTTTCCCCCCTGCTGCAAAATCCAAGTAACAGATTTTACCCAAAAAACCAACAAAAATTCATACCCTAAGCAAATCGTTTCCAAACCCAACCAAACTTTCCAGACCTGCATATTATACCCCAATAAACATATTCCAAGCAGCAAAACAACAATCAAAGCTCAGATTTGAATTTCACCATTAAAGGTCCAAGTTTGAGTTCTAAAACTCAAAGCTTGGTTAAATTCACTAACAGCCCTTAATCCATGCCCCAAACAACATTTCTAAACATATTTAAACTCCAGAAAACTAACCCAAACAAGCCACTACAGAACACAAAACTCTAATTCAAGCAAAATACCATTTTCTTAAAATTCAAGAAAACAAGAATAGGAGTTAAAGAGATTATACCTTTGCTTGAGACTACTACAACCAGTTGAGAATCAAAGGAAAAAAGATGAAGAACACCAACCCTAGCTGCCCTAGGATTTTCGAGAAAGAGAGAGGGTGAAAGAGAGAGAGTTTCTAGTTTTTCAACTCACTTTTCCTTATTTTATAAAAATGAAATAATACCTTAGTTAATCAAGGGTAATATCAGCTTATACATAACTAAAAATCTGATTTAAATAAGTCTAATAAAACTCATAAAAGACAAAGAGCTAATGGGCCAAAATGGTCACTAAAAGGCATAAAAGATCACTACGAGGTATTTTGGGAAATTCTTAAATCCCGACCAATCCCGTCATTCCTAATGTCTAACTTTATTGTCCCGCTATACTAAAAATACTAGGATGTGATTCTAATAGCCATACACCACGTTCCAATGTTGTCGGACACAAAACATGCAAAATTATGAAATTTCTATAAAAGGCATATAAAATGCATTCTGAATTCAACTAAATAATTAATTCAATACTAATAAATAATTTTCATAATCAAGCCTTAATTATCTGCTAATCTCCAAATTAAAACTAAGCGGTCTTTACAGAGAGAGAATGAACATAACAGTATAGTACATACAAATCTTTATAGATATTTTAGGAGAGAACAAATAGTACTATTTAGAGAGATTTTAGAGTATCATATCACCGTCTCATATCTATCTGTTTATCGAGATTTTTGAAAACTAATTAAAATAGTGCTTAAGAAATAATAAATGCAGTATGTAAAATAGACGGAGAGTTTTACGTAGTTCAGACATTAATGAGCCCTAGTCCACGAGTCATTTTATTATCCTTATGAGGCTTGTATATATTTTATAGTGTTGTTACAAGAAAACTCTAAATCTGCTCTCTTGGTTAATCTTGAAGAAGAAGAAAGCTTAGAATAATTTTGGCAAAGCTTCAACCCTCTTTTTTCTGATCCCCTCTTTGTATGAAAATCAAGGGGTATTTATAGGCTAAATTGCGAGTATGGACATACCCATGACCCTCTTAGGATTTTTACAAAAAGCTCACTATTGGGGTAAAATACATGTAAAGAATTAATTGTTAGGCCCCCAAAAGGTTCTTGCTCGTATGGAGAGGTAGTTGGATATTGGGGACCATTGTTGGTATTGGACACGTGTCGCCTAAAGGTTCACCTTGAAAAGGAGACACCTAGACAAACTGTCAAGCAAAAAGGTATATTCAGAGGTGGGGTGTGCGCACTACCATAGTCTGACACATGAGACAAGATCTAATCTTGTGTTAGAAAAGGTATAACCGTTGCTGGAGCGATTGGGTCTCTCTTCTTGATAGACGTTCAGATTTCTCCGAACGATTGGTGTCCGTGTTAAACTCTTTGAGTGCCCTCTAGGTGTCTCTTAGACAAATAATTAGCTTAGTCTTTTCTAGGTTTCGAAGAGACAATAGGGCCTTCGGGTCTCGGATGTAGGTATGTTGTGGGTCAAATCTCTGAGTAGCTCTCCAGCTTAGTCTTCTTTCAGACTCGTATAGCTTCTTTGTGACCTTACCTAATTATGGGGACTTAATTAGGGACTATTTAAGGTTGTGCTTCTCATTTTATGCCACGTGTTCCTCATCCTGAAACACGAATAACATTTACCCTCCAAGCTTTTGGGACCTCTTAAGTTGCAGAAGCTTGCAACCTTCTTCTAGATCATCAAAGTGTATCCGTGACACGTGGGTGACTTTCAAGAATACTAAATCATCCTTCCCATTTGGCCTTCAACAATTGAAGGGTCAAAAAGTCTTGTGTAGGGTGCAACTGGTATTGCACGTGTATCGTGTCTTTAATGAGCTTGTAGTCAACACACGCCTACAAAAGGCTTGTTTTTCCTGAGAAACCCAACTGACAGCAGGATTATTAACATGAAAATCTTGTAATGCACATTGGGCCCGAGGTAGGTGATGATGAAAAATAAAGGCCTTAATTTTGACGAGGGAAATTGAATGCTACCTTTTCAACTCCCGAGCCATCAGATCAACTTATGTTTCTAAGGGGATGATCTAGATCGTTCAAATCAAATAACATGGACTCGCCTTGACTATAAATAAGCCCAAGGCAAGTCATTTTCTTCTCTTTACCAGATCAAACTTCCAAATTCCCCTCATTCTCAAGAAATTTAAACCAGAGCCATTTCTTTCTAAAACCCAAACCTAAAAACCTCAACTTTCTTCCCCAAACTTCCACTTGTGAATGTATGAGACCTCCTACATTCTCACAAATTGTTTGCCGCAAGTCAGAACACAGTTTTTCCCGTACGCTTTGCTCCCTCGCTTTTAATACAGCCTACCCCCACTTAGATGAAGAATTCATCATAAAATCAAGCTTTGACAGAATCATCAACTGGACGCACAGTTCTTGAATCACTCCCAACAACTATATTTTCCCTTCGAATCACGTTACAAGTCAGTGTTTCAAAACTTGTTGATATTTTTTTGATTTTATGCTAGGAAAAAAATTGCATTTTTTAAGCTTTGTTCTGTAAACACTTGCATGTGACTGCTTAGAGAAAAATTTTAAGATGTTGTGTAGTAGTGAAACAATTAGGGTTGCAAATGTCGAGTCATAAACGTATTTGCATGTTTCTCGAAAATAGGTGTTAGAATCCAAACTAGGTAGGGTAGATATTTAGTGGATTCTGGGCTAGTTTTAATTCTATTTACTCATTTAGAGTTGTCAAGACTCTGAATGGACTTAATTTTTGGGGAATTTCTCAATCTGCAGGAGCTTTGTGTGTGATGGGTCTGGTGGTGACCTCTCCAAGAAATTTTAGGGGAGGCCTTCCCCAATACCCAACGGTCCTTAGGATATTGGGTATTTAATTGTTTCGTTTTTCCTTTCTTTTCCTTTTCTAGTGACTGATTTGAATGACGAGTTCAGTCTCAAGGCGGTGGATGTTAAGGATGCACAGACTGCAGCATCTGCGGAAGAGATTCAATAGGACCTAGTTCCCAAGGCCATCCCAATTGGGGAGGCAGAAAAAACAAAGCAAAGGGGGAAAGCCAAAGCTTCACCCTCCGCACCTGTTATTTACAATGACTCCATCTAGGAAATGGATCAGAAGGCCAATAGTTTCAAGTCCTATTGGAGGATGGAATTGTATGCCACTGAGTTGGGAGTCCGTAACATTCCTGGACTAATGTGGCATAGCTTGTTAGTGGCGGAAGAGTCGGCCTCCTAGAGCACCGACAAGTTCAACGCTTGGAGTTAGGCCAATATCGTGAGCAGCGCATACCTGCCTCTTAGATCATACTACACAAATATCTACGCTAAAGTTGGAATAGCTTTGTTCTAACTAATTCCTTTGACCTACAAGCTTTTATCTAGAGGGCATGTTTTTTTACAAGATCTGGAAGTTTGAAGTTTCCAATCCAGAGGAGATATTATATTTTTACGGTGTAAAACCCAAACCCATGTGTACAAACAGCAAGAAAGGTAGGATTTTAAAAGCTGGAGAAGTACGCAGATGTACATTATCTTACCACTCATACGTTGCATTCTCTAGACCTCTGAGAATACTAGTTCTTCTCCACAGTTTCTCGGTGAGGTGGGGGCCAAATCTTCCTTTGGATTTCAAAATCCTGAGTATGCGCTCTTTTCCCTTTTCTTCCTCCTTTTGCAATCTATTCGATTTGGCCACTGACCAAAGTTTCTTTGTTTTATTTCTGGCAGAACTATTCCCCAAACTCTAGAGAATGAAGAATTAAAGAAGAAAGTGGCCCAGTACAGCTTTTTCTCTGACGAGGAGCTGAAAGTTGAAAGCGTGGGGTCACCACGAAACTACTTCGTGAACACGGGCTAATTGTTGGGTTCTAGAGCATTGACAATGTAAGTAAGTGGTAGGGGCTAGAGCCAAGCTTCTAAAGAGGCCAAGGAACAGATTGCCCTTAGTATTGTTGCGATAATAATAAAAGTTGTTAAGAAGGATGAACGCTTAGTGGGGGATTGGGCACACCACCATCCCAACCCTATGACAGAGAAATAGAAGATTGTAGAGAGGTTTGCCACTGAATACCCAGATGAAGATGCTCCTCGAGCTAGCACCTCCAGAAGAGGTAGTAATCCCTTCTGTGTGTTTTGTACCCCCAATCTCTATCAAATATCCCAGAGGGACTAAGGGGGGTTTGACAATTATTTTCTAAGTCTAGATACTCTTAAGTACCCCATGAAGACGTATATTAATAGGGTAGATGAGATTATTAGGATCCCAAGTAACCTAGAGTCATCTTTGGATACAATTAGAGTGGACCCATTTTTGACCATATCCTCCCCCACATCATCTGACACCCAGACAACCCCCAAGACCAAATGGAAGGATGGCCATGATCTTAGGAGGGCCACACATCGAAGGAACCACGAGGAATGAGTTGAAGCGCTACGCCAAAGACTTAGACCATGATGGAGAAATATGGGAAGTTAATCAGCTCTTGGCACAAAGACCACAACTTATGGACCAACCCATCACCTTTACGGAATAACACAATCACACATAAATGTGTTCGATAGCATTTTATCCACCTCCTTTTCCAAGGCATCTGACTTCACCGAATCCAAAGGATGCCTCTTTTGTTAAACCGGAGGCATACCTTTGTTAACGTTCAAAACATGAGTGATGACATGCGGGCTTATTCTAGTCATATCTCCATGGCACCATGTAAAGACATCTGCTGACTCTTTGATGGTGGTTATGATTTTGCTCCTTTCATCAGGGCCTAAGCCTTTTCCTAAGCGGATAACTTTAGTTGGATCTTGATCACAAATTCCTACTAACTTGATCTCTTCCATATGCTCTAATACAGTTTCGGAGCCAATGCGAGGATCTAATTCATCTTGACTCTCGGGCAAGAGTACATTGTTGGTCCCCTTGACCATGAAATGGCTTGTTGCACAACCACACTATAACATTTTTTTACTTCTCCTTAATGTTGGGTTTTATGCCCTAAATAAAACTCATTTCAATATAATCAGATTTACTTATTAATATAGATCAGAAATAACATTTAATGTTGCATGGTTCACATGATTTATTTCATGATTATATGTACATAATGGATAAATTCATCTGAAACCCTTTTCACATACTTGATCCTGTTTATTGTGTCGTCAACACATTGGAAAGTAAACATGACTATGTGAATAAAGTTTCCTAGATTTATCAGACATAGGGTTTTACTGATATGATAATCTACAACAAGAGTTTACTTGTATTTGGAGAAATACTATGTTCTTTCCAGAGCATTGGTTAAAGTAAAGCTCAGGTTGGATGCATGGAGTATGCATCGGAAGGGACCGATATTGAACTTTGACTTAGATTTATTAAACTTACCGTAATATCTATTCAAGTCAATATCGCCTAAGTTGATCCTAGATCAAATGATCTTAATCCTGATATGATTAGGCTCAATCTTGAAAGGCTATTCGTGTTCTTTGATTTGTTAGTTAAGCCTACTTTTAGGTCAGGGTGATACGTACTTTTTGGGAACACGGTAGTGCAATTGAGTGGGAGCGCTATCATAAACATGGAATCTATAGCTTCATACGGCGAATAGTAAGCAAAGGATGATCTCCTTCGAGCTTGACCAAACGAACATAAATGGTGGAGTACTCATTTCACATTAGCTGAAATATCATTTATACGGGGTCAAGTGTTTTAAGGAATAAATACATTGTAGGGTGTAACGGTAATTTAATCCCTTTACAGTGTAGATCATTCATATAGAGGATCATTGATCACATTAGGATTATAACAATGGATAACTAATGATGTGTCTATATGGTGGAACATATAGAGCATTCTATATGCGAGAGTGCAATTCTAAGTTCTATGCGTGGATTCAACGAAGAATTAATAAGTTAGTGAATTTTAGTGTTAAATTCTTGATCTACTTATTGGAAGCTCGGTTATATAGACCCATGGTCCCCCCACTAGTTGAGATAATATTGCTTGTAAGACTCATGTAATTGGTTTTGATTAATCAATTATAATTCTCAAATTAGACTATGTCTATTTGTGAATTTTTCACTAAGTAAGGGCGAAATTGTAAAGAAAGAGTTTATAGGGGCATATTTGTTAATTATGATACTTTGTATGGTTCAATTAATGAATATGATAAATGACAATATTATTTAATAATTATTTATAGTTATTAAATAGTTAGAATTGGCATTTAAATGGTTGAATTAGGAAATTGGCATTTTTGAGAAAATCAGATACAAAAGGTGTTAAAATTGCAAAATTGCAAAAAGCAAGGCCCAATCCACTAAGTTTAGGGCCAGCCACTTTTGTAGGAAATTTAAACTGATTTTTTCATTATTTTAATGCCATATAATTCAAATCTAACCCTAGTAGGAATGCTATAAATAGATAGTGAAGGCTTCAGGAAAATTACACTTTTCTTCGACTTTTCTATTCGGAAAAGCTGAGCCTTCTCTCTCCCTATCTTTAGGCGACCACTCTCTCTCTCTTCTTCCTTGATAATTTCGAAATCCTTAGTGTATGAGTAGTGCCCACACACATCAAGTGATACCTCAATCATAGTGAGGAAGATCGTGAAGAAAGATCATCAGCAAAGGAGCTTCAGCATCAAAGATTCGAGAGAAAGAGATCCGAGTTCGGATATTGATAATGCTCTGCTACGAAAGGAATCAAGGGCTAGATATACTGAACGGAAGGAGTCATTATATTCGCTGCACCCAATGTAAGGTTTCTTAAACTTTATATGTGTTTATTTCATCGTTTTAGAAAGTTCATATTTAGGATGTTAATAAACATACTTGTGAGTAGATCTAAGATCCTGGTAAAATAATTTCCAACAACTGGTATCAGAGCCATGGTAATTGATTTACTTACATGTAATTTGGACTTTAAAACGATTGTTTGTATGTTCTTTGGATGGTATCATGTTGTATTGAGTGTTATTTGATGATTGATTGATGATTGTGAAATTTTCGTGAAAAATAATTGTTATTTCGGTTCTGGCATTATTTTTATTGGATAGTATGGAAAAAATTAAGCAAGTTAGCCTTTTACAGAACTCAATTTGGATTTTATTTGAATTAGTTATGATTTTTTGAAGATTTGACAAAATCGGAAATTTTGTCTTGATAGTTTCACGCGATCGCAGAACTGTCCGTACAGTTTCGAATTTTTCAATTTTCTTCAATTTTTCATACTTTTTCATGGAATTAACTTCCAATTTTTTGTATGGTTTTGTATATATACTATTACTATTCCTAATTCAATTCTAATTATCATTTTGAATTAATTTAAATTTTTTAATTTAATTCAAGATATTAGTGTAATTTGAATTTGAATAGAATTAGTATTTATCTTTTTGCTTAAAAATCTATCTTATTTTTAAATTTGATTATATTTTTTTTTAAATTTAAGGTCAGATATTTTAAGATATTTATAATATCTTTTAAGATATTTAAAAATATCTTATCTTTTAAGATTTTTTAATTAAATCTTTTTAGATATTTTGACCATATTTAAATTTAAAATAAGATATTTATAATTATGTAATTTTTAAATGATATAAGATATTTTGCTAATTTTTTAAATTTTGTTATTTTATTTATTTAAATTAAATTTAAAATTTGAAAAAGATATTTATTTATCTTTTCTAATTTTTTATTTAATTTTTATTTATAAAATAACATTTAAAATTTAAAAGTAGTTAGCAAATTTTTTTTGAAATGATATTTAGGTTGGTTGAAACCTAATTTTTCAAAAATTGTAGGTTTAATTTTAAATTTTAATTTTTTAAAAAAAATTTCGAATTTTTCAAATTTTTTTTTTTTAAATTTTTCGAAAAATTATTTTTTATTTAATTAATTATTTTCGAAATTAAATATTTAATTTAAAATTAAATAAATCCTACATCCAACTATCCAACTAACCTTGTTGCAGGAGTATGTGTTTTAGCTTATGTGTAAGTTTTTAAAACCTATTATTACTTGATTGCAAATAGCCATGGTTACTTTTTGCCAGATCTAATGATACGATGGCTCCATAGTCAAGAATAATAATTTGTAACGGTATATTTACAATCTTCTTTCATCTGTGTATGACCTAGCAACATGATAGGACCCATCCAAAGTGTGCCTGTGTGAGCCTATGTGTTTAATTTTATTATAGATGCATATAGGTTAATGTTGCTAAATAAAATGTCATAGTCATTGATAGATTTTATTTAGGCCCATTTAGTTTTGGGCTTATTCAATTAATAACAGTTGTTCTTATTAAGGTTAAATTCCTCTCTTTTGGGCCTTGTGTGAGAGTTGGGAGCCATAGAAGTGGGTACGACATACTGAACCCAGCACCCCCTCACACAAACCACCCCAATTGTGAAGGCCCATTTGCCTGATTTGAATGACTGTACTAGGTTAATTAAACTAGTTTAACCTAATAAAATTGATTAGCAACATAATTAATTTCATTTATTTTGAAATTAATTTAAGAAAAATATAGTTTAAGGAATTTTTTATTCTAAGCTAAACTATATGTATTTTCTTGTATTTAATTAAATATAGAATTATAACCATCTAGATTCTTTCTGGAACTTAATTTAAATTTTTCATTAAATATTCTTATTTAAGTTGATATTTAGTTATCTACAACTAACCAACTTAAATCTGAATATCTTTTGAATTTCAAATTTCAAAATTAAGTTGAGGAATTTTAGGCATTGGTTATTAAGATTCTTTAGATATTTTTAAGTTAATATCTTTTCAAATATTAACTTAAAATGGAATATTTTTCAAATTAAGTGGTTACAACTTAATTTTTGATATTTAATTAAATTTAAATTTGAAAATATTTAAGTTCTAGATTTTTCTATTACAACTTAAATTAGATATTTTTCAAATTTTGTGGAAAAGATACTTAGTCAAATAAGATATTTTCTAGATAGTTATTTCTAGACTACTTATTATTTCTAATATTAAATAGGAAAATATTATAAATTGTGAAATTAATTATTTATATAATTAATTTTGGTACAATTTATTTTAAGAATATTTTTCCTAGTATTAAACTAGAGATTAATAATTAAGCCTTCTCTACACTTAATTATTTATTTCTTGAATTTAATACATTTAATTAATTTGAAAATAAAATATCTAAGTTGATTTAATCATCATACTTAAATATTTCTTTTTTCATGACATTTAATTAAATAGAAAATTATTTTTAGTTGAAATTTATTTTTTCAACTAAATTTAAATAATTTTCAAAATATATTTTTTTTATTTTATTAATCAATTTTCGAAATTGCATTTCTTAAATGCTAGAATTTCGAATTTTATCTTGAAAAATAGATTAAGTTGTCAATTAATTATTTATTTTAATTAATTCTTGGATCAACTTAAATCAATGATTTTTTCATTTATTGATTAATTTAAAATAAATTAAATTAAAGTATATTATTAGAAATTGAATTAATTAGTCAAAGAAAAATCTAGATAGATGATATTTTTGCTTGAAGTATTTTTCTAGTGTATTTAATTAAATAGAAAATTAATATTTAAGTTGATTTTCATCATCATACTTAAATATTTAAATTTTTCTTATATATTTAATTAAATAGGAAAATTATATTTTTTGTTGTAAATTAATTTTATTAATTAATTTTGGGCCAACATTAAATTAGAATAATTTTTCCAGGATTTATTTTTTATTTTAATATGCATTTTTCGAAAATTGTATTCTTATATACTTTAATTTTTCGAAATGCAATATATATTTATAGAAAATTAAATTTGAGTTGTAAATTAATTTAAATTAATTTTGTAACAACTTAAATTGAATATTTTTCTAAATATTTATTGGAAATTATTACTAAGATGGAAATAATTCATGTTATTTTCATATCCATCTAAGTAAAATTTATAAATATTAAATTAAAATTTATATTTAGAATTTTTCATTCTAAATTGGAAATTTTAATTAAATAAATATATATTTAAAATAAATAGAATAAATAAGGAGAATCAAAGAAAATACAACTCACTTTAAATAATGAGCTTGATTATTATTAAGATATTCGATCTCCATTGTTGGTCTTACAAAAGTTAAATGTTTTCAATATAACCTCGAGACGCTAGACTTCGTCCCCCTATGGATGGTTATTCGTTGAACGCATTTAACACCGTAAGATTTCATTTGATAAGTGTTTTGTAAGTTTTCGTCTCTATTAGACTCTCCCTACGGTGACTACTTAGAGATAAACTTATGAAACATGAAACAATGGTAGAGGCTCATGAAATGAGAATAACCTTGACTCTCGCCTACGGGACAACGTTGGATTCTTATTTTGATCGAATAAAAGGTTGCTAGAATGGTTTCTATTTTAGATGAGCTGACAACTCTATTCAATAAATGATGCTTTGACTCTCGCCTAGGGACCTTTGTATCGGTTTGTTGAAAACCTTGGAAATTATTTAGGATTGTATGTTTTAGTATTTTCACTAGTCATTCCTACTTGCTATATGTTTATAATTTACGAATTGTGTATGAATTTATATTGAACCATGTTATTTTACGTTATTAAGTTGTAGTTTAATTTCGAATCTTCATTGTTGGTCTAACTTGGCTTGTTTATCTAATGAGATAAATCCCTAGTGGATTTTCACCATTAGACATACATAATAGTGTTAGATTTCGAAAGATAAATATTGTACATGCGACATCTAGCTGTTCATCAATTGATGACACCTTAGACTAGTATTTTTACGATATGAAACAAGAAGATTATATAAATAAGATTACTTTGACTTTCGCTAATCGAAGCATCGTTGGATTCTTATTTTAAACGAAATTATCCTAATTCCTCTTAGCTTATTCATTTCGAATTAGCTCAATAACATATCATTGGATGAATGGTCTATGAATCATTTCATGTCATTATATTTTCTCTTAAGAAATTAAATGACGCATATGATTATAACCCCGAAATTCTATTCCCAATTGATATAAATCCTCAATCTTAGAAATCTCCTACTTGTATGGGCAAATCTGACTTAGAGTTTGTATTAGTAGTGGTGGTCCAAGAAAGAATTACTCATTAAATTTGGTTGAATTTAAGTCTTTGACTTTAATTTTAGATTCCAAATAGAAATTTTCTTAAATTTCTAATTCCGAATACAATACGATTACACTTTCTCAAGTGTTTAATATCCATCTTTTATTAATGGATTAAAGCTTGTATGGAATGTGAGTTAGGTGATTCGTGACCAGGATCCACTTGAAGTATTCTAAGAACTCTTTGATGTAACTAAACCTATGTCATCATAGACACTACCACATTTTCTTAATCTATGGCATTTGTATCTTGTTCATAGTGGATTTGACAAGATCAATCTCTGCAAAGAGTTAATATGCCTATATCCACTGAAAGTAGTTCATCTCATTCGCAGATGAATGTACATTCAGAGGTGGATATGAGTTTTTCGTTGTATTCTTAAAACGATAATTCTAGATTATACCTTATGCAAAGAAATTTGAAATGTTTGAAAAATTTCATTAATTTCTAGCAATGGTTAAACACCATTAAGGTAAGTGGTTAAAGATCTTGCGAACTGATAGGGGTGGAGAAATAGTTAGTAGATATGCAGTTCAAAGATCATTAAATTGATATTTGAATTATATCCAAACTTACCTCCCCAGAAATTTCGAGTTGCATGTTGATGATTAGTTACTAGTCGTTGCCTAATTCCTTCTATGGTAATACAATTTCAGAATGATGTAATGGTTGTATACTTAATGTAAATCATTACTAGATTCATGGATAACCTAATCAAATCTTAAGAAAGGCTAGAACTGTTAACCATGGTTTGTTAGCTATTCTAAGTGATTAGGGGTGGACCATCCCATTGTCAATAGATAAGAAAGTGTTTGTTCAAACAAATACTACTTTTCTAAGAAAATGACTAAGTCCGGAAAAACAAGTAGCAAATAAAGGAGATACTTAATTCTTGATTCCAAAAGTGTTCTATCATCTTATATGACATATGATGATCCCACTGCCTCTGTTGTCTTGTCACAACCGAAGAGATCAATACCATTTAGTTTTCTTAGACATAATTCACGGTACCTTGTCGTAGTGGGAGAGTTTCTAGGAACTCACCTTCTTATGACTTGGGAGACACTAGTGATTAAAATCCATTGTGAGTTTAAACAAGTAATGGATTGTCAAGATAAGAAACTAAGAAGAAAGCCAATAGAACTATGGTTTAATCCATTCACATGGAGTAACCTAAAGTTTTCTATTACAAGGACATAAAAGGAAATTTTCGTTTATAAGTCCATTCAATGGACTTAACAAAACTTCCTGTTCCTAGTATTATAGGTTTGAGTTTATCTAAACCTATGGCTTGTGGTATACCTGGTAATTACTTACTCTAATGCAAGCAACTTACTTTAGTAAGATGCTGAAGCATTTTCTTTCTAATGGCAATCTATAGAAGCTTCACAACTTCTTAGGCATAGATTTTATTTATCTAAGGGAAAGTCTCAACTATTCCAGAAAAGATAAAGCCATGGAAAAATTTCTTATATCAACAGTGAGAGGTCTTAGATATGCTTTTGTATGCCTTAGACCAGACACCTGCTGTTGAGTGGGAGTAATGAATAGGTATCAGATTAATCCAGGAGAAGAACATTGGAAGACAATCAAGTAAATCTTAAGATAAAGAAGAGGAACTATATGTTAGTCTATAAGGGTGTGTTTAAAACTCTTAGACTACACCATATCGATTTCGAAAATTGCCTATGTGCTAGTAAATCTTTACGATAAGATGGTGGTTACTGCGGGGGTGGAATAGTGATTTTGGAGAAGTGTAAAAACCTATACGAAGTCTTTAGGTCTACCGAAAGGGACCGAATGTTAAAGCTGCAGGGAAAGTTACTTATTCGATCTAAGGAAAGTTCTATACATCTTTGGCACCATTCCAAATTGCCTTAAACTACTAGTGTTAATTTCCTGATTAACCAAAAGTAGTTGCCAAAGGTATAGAATCCAGTATCCCAAGAGAGTAAACATATAGAGAGGAATTTCACATTATCAATGATTTTGTGATTAAAGGAAGAGTAATGGTGGAGAAAAGGTTGTGGTTAATTCAACCTTTCAGATCCTATTACGAGGAGTTTACTACTACTACACTTGATTTGTATATCAAGGTGTTGAGATTATTTGAAACGCACTTTTTGTTTTATATTAGTGCAAGTGGGAGTTTGTTGGGTTTTATGCCCTAAATAAAACTCATTTCAATATAATCAGATTTACTTATTAATATAGATCAGAAATAACATTTAATGTTGCATGGTTCACATGATTTATTTCATGATTATATGTACATAATGGATAAATTCATCTGAAACCCTTTTCACATACTTGATCCTGTTTATTGTGTCGTCAACACATTGGAAAGTAAACATGACTATGTGAATAAAGTTTCCTAGATTTATCAGACATAGGGTTTTGCTGATATGATAATCTACAACAAGAGTTTACTTGTATTTGGAGAAATACTATGTTCTTTCCGAGCATTGGTTAAAGTAAAGCTCGGGTTGGATGCATGGAGTATGCATCGGAAGGGACCAGATATTGAACTTTGACTTAGATTTATTAAACTTACCGTAATATCTATTCAAGTCAATATCGCCTAAGTTGATCCTAGATCAAATGATCTTAATCCTGATATGATTAGGCTCAATCTTGAAAGGCTATTCGTGTTCTTTGATTTGTTAGTTAAGCCTACTTTTAGGTCAGGGTGATACGTACTTTTTGGGAACACGGTAGTGCAATTGAGTGGGAGCGCTATCATAAACATGGAATCTATAGCTTCTATCTGGCGAATAGTAAGCAAAGGATGATCTCCTTCGAGCTTGACCAAACGAACATAAATGGTGGAGTACTCATTTCACATTAGTTGAAATATCATTTATACGGGGTCAAGTGTTTTAAGGAATAAATACATTGTAGGGTGTAACGGTAATTTAATCCCTTTACAATGTAGATCATTCATATAGAGGATCATTGATCACATTAGGATTATAACAATGGATAACTAATGATGTGTCTATATGGTGGAACATATAGAGCATTCTATATACTGAGAGTGCAATTCTAAGTTCTATGCGTGGATTCAACGAAGAATTAATAAGTTAGTGAATTTTAGTGTTAAATTCTTGATCTACTTATTGGAAGCTCGGTTATATAGACCCATGGTCCCCCCACTAGTTGAGATAATATTGCTTGTAAGACTCATGTAATTGGTTTTGATTAATCAATTATAATTCTCAAATTAGACTATGTCTATTTGTGAATTTTTCACTAAGTAAGGGCGAAATTGTAAAGAAAGAGTTTATAGGGGCATATTTGTTAATTATGATACTTTGTATGGTTCAATTAATGAATATGATAAATGACAATATTATTTAATAATTATTTATAGTTATTAAATAGTTAGAATTGGCATTTAAATGGTTGAATTAGGAAATTGGCATTTTTGAGAAAATCAGATACAAAAGGTGTTAAAATTGCAAAATTGCAAAAAGCAAGGCCCAATCCACTAAGTTTAGGGCCAGCCACTTTTGTAGGAAATTTAAACTGATTTTTTCATTATTTTAATGCCATATAATTCAAATCTAACCCTAGTAGGAATGCTATAAATAGATAGTGAAGGCTTCAGGAAAATTACACTATTCTTCTGACTTTTTCTATTCAGAAAAACTGAGCCTTCTCTCTCCCTATCTTTAGCTGACCACTCTCTCTCTCTTCTTCCTTGATAATTTCGAAATCCTTAGTGTATGAGTAGTGCCCACACACATCAAGTGATACCTCAATCATAGTGAGGAAGATCGTGAAGAAAGATCATCAGCAAAGGAGCTTCAGCATCAAAGATTCAGAGAAAGAGATCCAGGTTCAGATATTGATAATGCTCTGCTACAGAAAGGAATCAAGGGCTAGATATCTGAACGGAAGGAGTCATTATATTCCGCTGCACCCAATGTAAGGTTTCTTAAACTTTATATGTGTTTATTTCATCGTTTTAGAAAGTTCATATTTAGGATGTTAATAAACATACTTGTGAGTAGATCTAAGATCCTGGTAAAATAATTTCCAACACTTAATTCCTACCGATAGTTCCCACTCCTTTTGCTTGTGTGGGAAACTTAAGGCATAGGTGCTTGATGGAGGCAATAGCTCCAAAGTCCACCAAAGTCGGACGTCCCAAAATTGCATAATAACTCGTGGAGCAGTTTGCTACCACGAAGGTGCAATACCTGAACGTGCTTTGGGGGGTGTCCGAACACAAAGTTATGGGGAGTCTTACCTTTCCCATAGGAACAAGAGTACTCTTATAGAAGAAGATTGCCCAAATGGTGGATGCCACCTCCTGTTTCAAGCTGTTATCTTTTATGGGCTCATACTCTGGGTATAACCAGATCAAAATGCATGTGGCAGACCAAGAATGTGCTAGCTTCAGAACCGACAATGGGGTATACTACTACCTAGTCATGCCATTTGGATTAAAGAATGTAGGAGCCACATATCAGCGTATGGTAAACCGGATGTTCAAAAACCTGCTGGGAAGGAATATGAAAGTCTATGTGGATGATATGTTAGTCGAATCCAAGATAAGCAAGGGTCATTTAGAGCATATAAAATAGTATTTTAAGGTGGTAAGAAAGTATGGGATGAAGCTCAATCCCAAAAAAATGCACCTTTAGCGTCAAATCAGGGAAGTTTCTAGGATTTATATTAAGTCAGTGAGGAATAGAGGTAAATCTAGAAAAAATACAAGCTTTTCTAGATATTATTTTTTGTTTTGTTTTGATATTATTTTTTTTTATAAAATAATAGTCTTGACATTTTTGACACAAAAATAATTGACTCCTTATTTAGATTCCATATAGTGGTTATTTTATCCTTAAAAAAAAAGAATATAATGGTTATTTTATTAAAAAAATTATATAAAATATAATTTTTACAAAATGAAATTATAAAATAATATACTTCACCATTTATATAAATATAGAATAATTCTATGATGTACATACACTTTTTTAACCACTCATTAATATAATTTTTTAGAGTCAACATTCTTTATCATGTAATTGTATGTAGTATATTAGATTTTCTATTTTTTTAAGAAAAATATGACACCAAAATAAAAAATAAAAAAAAAGTTAAAACTTCTATTAATTATTAAATAAATTAAGTTTATATTTGAAAAAAAAAAGTAATAAAAACTAAGTTTTTGTCATCATTAATCTATTTTTCTCATTTTCTCCCTTTTTCATCTTCATCTTCCAAAATTAGAACACATCTCCAGATCAGAAATCTTTTAGATTGTAGAATTTAGGAAACCAAATCCATACCAAGGAAAGAAAGATTTCAAAAAGTCAATTGTCGTCCACTGTCAAATCTCAAAGTTCTAAATTTTACGAAGGCATAGGGAGATAAGTCAATTGTCTCTGCCATTGTTAATAACATGGTAAAATCCTGCTTTATCTTCTAAAGCCATACATATATAACTTCTCTTCTCATTATACCTTGAAAATTCCAAGCATTAATGGAAGTGGTGTGATGGAGGCCATTGCTTTCGTTAACCCTAGTCTTAGCTCTTATTATTCACAAATAATCGATCTCAACTCCATCATGCAAGACTGTTCTCACTCACAAATCTAAATTCGAATTCAGATTCACCCAAGAAAATTACCCCGATGGCCTCAACGTCATGATGGTAGCTAATCTATTCCCTATGGGCTCCGACTCTACTTTCGTCAATTAACTTTTCTCAAATTAATTGTAATGCCCTATGCATAGTGTTGACTTCGCTTTTAGCCAACGACAATGAGTCTTTTTGATAAGCGATAAACGATATGTCGTAATGAGAATATATAATAAAGCAATAATAAGACACATAAATTTTATAGAGGTTTAGCCCCGAGCAGTTCGGTAATAGCCTAATCCTCGTTATTTGTATTGACTTAAGAACAAGGAAGGAGTTTCCTTTTCTTATAGCTCTTACAATAGTATCTCTGAATATATAATTCTTAGATAATAATATAGCCTTAGCTTACTGCGTATCGGCTTATAATTTCTCGGTCCTTTGCCCAGTGAACATTCCTCACTATTTATAGGGCTGGAAACTTGAAAAGGAAGAGTTTCCTCTCTCGTTACAATGCGCATAAACAGAAAGATCGTGTGATCAATGCTGAATGCAAGGATCGTGGGATTGAGGTTGAATACACCGATAGTGGGATCATGTGTGTGCCACATCCATGTAAGTTGATCCCTGAGTTGTAGGGATTGAGCTGGTGACTCATGATGCGTTAAGCTGAATTCGCTAAGTGTTGATCATTCTGCACGGCTCGTTGAATATTCCATTCTAGATGTGCCAGCGAGGCATCTTGCTCGGCATATCGTTTCGAGCAGATGCTCCAAGTGGAGTCCACGTGTCACCATTCTCGTGATGCCACGTCAGAGTTCCAAATTTGGGATAACATTTGCTCCCCAAGTCTGTACGGGATATGCCGAGCAAATATGCCGACCAGGAATACTCAGCAGATTAAAGAACGACTATGTTCGAAGAAAATTCGAAACTCAAGAAGTCATAAAGTTTTCTTGAGTTAGGGCAAAAAAGTTCATGAAACTTGGAATAAGTAAGATGGAAGACAAACACAATGCAGTTCAAAATAAGCTCTACTGCAGAAAGTTAACATAAGGACGTGGAAAAGAAGAGTCGCAGAAGTTTCTAACCCTAGGGTTTCCTAAGCATTCTTTCTACAGCATAGTTACATTCAAAGCACAAACATGCAAAGGAAAGAATAAAGGAAATCAGAAACTTACTCAAAGATTCGAATGTCCGAGTTCAAGCAAGCCAGCAATCGTCTGTAGGCACTTCGACAACTTTAAAGCCAAAAAACTCTATCTTTTCGCTTTGAAGTTTACTTAACAATGAAGGGTGATAAAATGAGTAATGCGCCAGTACTTTGAGTATTTATAGGCAAAAAGGTTAACTGCATACAAAGGAACCTTAGACGCCTCGACTTCCCGCCTCAAAAGCGAATATGGAAAATCTAAAGTAATCGAGTGCAACCGTCAACCGTGGAGAGAGAAATTCGAATTTTCAAAATATTAATTGTCAGAGCATTAATTAGCAGAGAAGGGACGCCCAGTCAGCTTCACATCGAGTCGCGAACGGTCATGCTCGACACGTGTCCCCATCCAAAGGTAGAGCCAGCTCGGAATAAGTCTACACGCCACCTCGGAGGTCCCGTACAGACTTGGGGGCAAATGTTATCCCAAATTTGGCACTCTGACGTGGCATCACGAGAATGGTGACACGTGGACTCCACTTGGAGCATCTGCTCGGAACGATATGCCGAGCAGGATGCCTCGCTGGCACAACTAGAATGGAATATTCAACGAGCCGTGCAGAATGATCAACACTTAGCGAATTCAGCTTAACGCATCATGAGTCACCAGCTCAATCCCTACAACTCAGGGATCAACTTACGTGGATGTGGCACACACACGATCCCACTATCGGTGTATTCAGCCTCAATCCCACGATCCTTGCATTCAGCATTGATCACACGATCTTTCTGTTTATGCGCATTGTAACGAGAGAGGAAACTCTTCCTCCTCAAGTTTCCAGTCTTATAAATAGTGAGGAATGTTCACTGGGCAAAGGACCGAGAAATTATAAGCCGATACGCAGTAAGCTAAGGCTATATTATTATCTAAGAATTATATATTCAGAGATACTATTGTAAGAGCTTTAAGAAAAGGAAACTCCTTCCTTGTTCTTAAGTCAATACAAATACAAGGATTAGACTATTACCAAACTTCTCGGGGCTGAACCTCTATAAAATTTTTGTGTCATATTATTGCTTTATTATATATTCTCATTACGACATATCGTTTATCGCTTATAAAAAAGACTCATTGTCGTTGGCTAAAAGCGAAGTCAACACATAGGAACGCTGCGTGTGTGATTTTATAAACTAGTTTAATACTAATAGATTAATTAATTGTTAAAAATCGTGATAATATTAAAACTTGACTAAAATAAAACACTAAAAACGGACATCATAACGGTGGTAAAAAAGGTATCCTGGGGATCCCTATTATTATAAAAAGTTTACAAAAGACTATGTACAATAATAATGAAAAACACAAAATCAAAATACACATCAAATACAGCCAGCCCAAAACAACTCATGGCGTCCCGGCACACAGGCTGATGAGGTCAATATTTACATTGTTGGAGAAGACTGTCATCTCATCGTGCTCTAACTTTTCCTTGTCCTTTTTGTACCACGAGCACCGTGAGTAACATAAACTCAGCAAGAAAAGTGATTAGAAAGGATAAATTCAATAAGTAATCATACATTTCATTATCATAAAATAATTACACCATAAAATTTAACAGTAGGTAATATAATCATCACAGAATTAGATATGCTCATATATATTTGTATTGCTTAATCAGGCAAGCCCGTGTCATAATGTAATATTATATATAATATGACTGCACCACCTAATTAGGTAGGCCCATGCTACAACCTGGCACCAATATATCGCATCTCCTAATCAGAGGATCCCGTACCTATGTTTGGTACTCATATGTCACTTACTCCCGTACCTATACCCAGTATGTTGCCAAGAATATTGCATCACCTAATCAGGTGAACTTGTACATTATGTTCATAGATCATCACATTATCATTGTCTAATCAAACAATCGATAATTTTAGGACCTTGCAAACAGCGATTTTGATTCATAGTCGTGACTTTATAACGGTTGCCCCACAGGTACAACCTAAATGTCAATATTCATATATCACATTACCTACTCAAGCAAGATTATGCCATGGCCTGACATTCATCATATATATACGTATATTGTATTGCCTAATCAAGTAAGCTCATGTCATAATCTAACATTCGTATACCGCATTGCCATATCAGGCTAGCTAAGCATATGCCATAACTTGGCACCATATTACCTAATCAGGTTTACTTATATATCACATTGCCTAATCAGGCAAGTCAATGATTACAAAACCTGTCATGCCATGTGGTACATTATACTTTTCTTACCTATAATCTAGATTCATGCATGTCGACCAATCCAAGTGGAGAAATACTTCCGATGATCTCGACCCTATGTCACAACAACAGTTTAATATATTGCTTAATAGTTACAAAGGATAACCTAGGGTTTCCTACCAAACCCCATAGTAGAAACACTAAAATAAAACTTATATTTTGGCTCTAAAATATATACCATATGGTAGCGCTCGTTGCAAGCTTTGAAACGGTATATAGAACATCCAAAACAAACACCGAGTGAAAAGTTATAACAAAAATACGATTTTTGATCACCTAATGTTGACCTTGCTTTTAGCCAATGACAATGAGTCAATTAATAAGCGATAAAAAATGTAATTAAGATAAGGTAAGAACAAATAAACAGTAAAGAACACAAGATTTTAAAGAGGTTCGACCCCTTTAGTTCGGTAATAGCCTACTCCCCTTGAATTGTATTAACTGAAGAACAAAGAATACAGTGTTTCCTCTCTTGAAGCTCTCACAATGAAATCTCTGAGTGGTTACTCTTAGATCTCTCTAAAGTAATTCTGTCAACCCCTATTCCAATGAGGATGGATTACTATATATAAGACTAAATGCATGAGGGAAGGTTTCCCTTTTACTTACAATATCTATAATTGGTAAGAACATAAATTACATATTTAGAATACATAAATTGAGGGATTCAGACAGCTTTCCATATCCCTTTGATACGATCCCTGGATTGTAGGGATTGCTTTTGTGCTCCACGATGCAAGTCTTTGAACTGCTAAGTCTTGATACGTTGTTCGGATCATCTACCCTTACCCTGCTCGGTCAGGCAGACTCTTTCCGTGCAGATGTATGCTAAGCTTTGTTCGGAATATCTCTTCAACCAAATGTAGGAAATAAGAGCCACGTGTCACCAGTATGTGCTGCCACGTCATAGTGCAAAAAATAAGATAACACCTAGGAATTTTCAAAAATGGTAGAACACAAAAATGCCAAATTTTACACTCATTGAAACACTCTTGAAACCTATCCAAATCATTCCAAACTTCACAGGACATTATATACCATAAATACTACCATCCTTGCGTAACAGAATTTAAAATTGAGTGCTTAAATGAAAAATGTCATTAATGTTTGGACTAAGCTTTAAAAAGTTTCAAACTCTATTTATAACTCAAAATCACATAAAATTCAAAAAGTAAACATCGAAACTAGTCACATAGCTACCAAAGAACAATTCTACGAAGTTAGAATCTCCATAACCACTCTAATTCATAAAGCCACTATATAAAACCAATCGTTTTTAGCTTAAAACGAAATTAAACCATACCTTACACTTTCTTTCTTCAAGAATTTGTTATCCTGCTACTACCGAAGCTTAGATTGCTAAGTTTTGAGTTAAAAATAAAAGAAAATGGATAAAGAAGAAAGTGAGTTTTGTTCGTACGATGGAATGAGGGTTTCATTTTGTAATGTTAAGTTTATAAACTTAAAACATATATATAAGCTTATTGTATAATGATAAGTTTTTATAATAAAATAAGTATTATAATTATATTATAACAATAATAATAACATGTTAATAATATAATATTAATATTAATAAAAACTTTATTATTAAGTAGTTATCTTATTATTTTTTAGCCACTAAGAAATCTTTAATTCTAGGGTATTTGGTCAACTTCGAGTACCCCAAAATACTCTGATATTTCTAAAATAAACTAATTTCAATAATTCCATCAATATTTCTAACTAAAACCGTTATGACATGTTTAGCCTCAAATCGGGTCTCTAGGGTCGCCGAACTTAAAGATATTTTTATTTCACAGATAACTCATATTATATCCACGTATTTTAAATAAATCTCCGTAATTAACAAATTATGCTTATTTATCCACTTATTGGGTCTTCAGGGTCCCCGAACCTAAAAATATTTTTATTTCACAAATAACTTACATTATATCTACATATTTCATTTAAATCTCCGTAATTAATTAATTACGCTCATTTATTCACTTATAGCAAATTTTATAATTTATGCTGAATTAAGTTAGCAAGATCATAATCCTACTCATTACTACTTAATTAACCCATAATATATAATAAATCTTAAATATTCATAATTAGGTTTTCAGAATATTACATTATTACATATCCAATTTTTTCAAGGTAAAGTCACTTTTTTTCATCTTCTTCTTATCTTATTTTTTAGTATTTTATTTGTTACTTAGTATAGAATTCTTATCAAAGTTTGGCGCCCAATATGCTGGTGGTTTTGGGAGATGTTTCAGCCATAGGTTGGGAATTGAATAGGCCAAAAATGGTAGTTAGTGCTCCACCAGTTTGACTAGCTGTTGGGTCCTTTTTTGAATCTTCCTCTTCACATCGTTCTTGGCAACCGGGATCTCAGGCGCTGCGGCAAGCTTAATCAAAAATCTATTAATTGGGTTGCAAGAGGTTTTTGGGTCTGGATTCGACAGGTTGTGGCACTTTTAAAATCAGTAATGTCAGCTTCGTTTCCCTCAATGTCATGGCTCTGCTTTGTGGTAATGATGGTTTGAGGTTTAGTGTGGAAAAGGTTATCGAGAGGGAGAATGTGGATGTCCGAACTGAAAGGGGAGCATTTTGAGGAAGTGGTGATCAATGTGTGAAAGATAGAGAAAGAAAGATGCTAGAAAAGATTAATTAATTGGAGGAGGTTAGAATATATTAGTAGTACGCAGAACTGGATTGGATTAGACAGACTACTTTGTCCAATTCAGTGTTTGGGCATGGTGTTGGAAATTATTTTACCAGGATCTTAGATCTACTCACAAGTATGTTGATTAACACCCTAAATATGAACTTTCTAAAACGATGAAATAAACACATATAAAGTTTAGGAAACCTTACATTGGGTGCAGCGGAATTAAATGACTCCTTCCGTTCAGATCTCTAAGCCTTGTATCCTTTCTGTCGCAAAGTATTATCAACATCTGAACCTTGATCTCTTTCTCTGAAACTTTGGTGCTGAAACTCCTTCTTGCTGAAAGTCTTTCTTCACGATCTTCCTCACTATGATTGAGGTATCACTTGCTGTGTGTGGGCACTGCTCTAATCACTAAGTGTTTCGAAATCTTAAGGAAGAAGAGAGAGAGAGAGAGAGGTCGGCCAAGAATAGAGAGAGAAAGGCTCAGGTTTTTCTGAATGAAAAGTCAGAAGTAAAAGTGTGTAATTTTCCTGAAGCCTTCACTATCTATTTATAGCATTCCACTAGGGTTAGGTTTGAATTATTTGGCATTAAAATAATGAAAATATCAGTTTGAAAAATCATCCCAAGTGGCCGACCATGTAGTGTAATGGGCCTTACTTGGATTTTGCAGTTTTCTCAATTCTGCATCTAATTTTCTCAAAAACGCCAATTTTCAAATTCAACCATTTAAATGCCAATTCTAACTATTTAATAACTATAAATAATTATTAAATAATATTATCATTTATCATATTTATTAATTGAACCATACAAAGTATCATAATTAACAAATATGCCCCTAATACTCTTTCTTTACAATTTCGCCCTTACTTAGTGAAAAAATTCACAAATAGACATAGTCTAATTTGAGAATTATAATTGATTAATCAAAACCAATTATATGAGTCTTACAAGCAATATTATCTCAACCAGTGGGGGGACCATGGGTCTATATAACCGAGCTTCCAATAAGCAGATCAAGAATTTATAACCTAAATTCACTGACTTATTAATTCTTCGTTGAATCCACGCATAGAACTTAGAATTGCACTCTCAGTATATAGAATGCTCTATATGTTCCACCATATAGACACATCATTAGTTATCCATTGTTATAATCCTAATTTGATCAATGATCCTCTATATGAATGATCTACACTATAAAGGGATTAGATTACTGTTACACCCTACAATGTATTTAATCCTTAAAACACTTAACCCCGTATAAATGATATTTCAGCTTATGTGAAATGAGATCTCCACCATTTATTTTCGTTTAGTCAAGCTCGAAGGAGATCATCCTTTGCTTACTATTCGCCAAATAGAAGCTATAGATTCCATGTTTATGTTAGCGCTCCCACTCAATTGCACTACCGTGTTCCCAAAATGTACGTATCACCCTGACCTAAAAGTAGGATTAACTAACAAATCAAAGAACACGAATAGCCTCTTGAGATCGAGCCTAATCATAACAGGATTAAGATCATTTGATCTAGGATCAACTAGGTGATATTGACTTGAATAGATATTACAGTAAGTTTAATAAATATAAGTCAAAGTTCAATATCGGTCCCTTCCGATGCATACTCCATGCATCCAACCTAAGCTTTACTTTAACTAATGCTCTGGAAAGAACATAGCATTTCTCCAAATGCAAGTAAACTCTTGTTATAGATTATCATATCAGTAAAACCCTGTGTCTGATAAATCTAGGAAACTTTATTCACATAGTCATGTTTACTTTCCAATGTGTTGACAACACAATAAATAGGATCAAGTATGTGAAAAGGGTTTCAGATGAATTCATACATTATGTACATATAATCATGAAATAAATCATGTGAACCATGCAACATTAAATGTTATTTCTGATCTATATTAATAAGTAAATCTGATTATATTGAAATGAGTTTTATTTAGGGCATAAAACCCAACACATGGCAGAAATCTGGATAACTAATCCAGCTAATCTCATCTGTCTGGGATTATTTATCCCATCTAGCAGGGTGGGATAAATAATCTCATGCAGATGAGATTTTTTTATTGTTTTTTTTTAACTTTGATTTTATTAATATATTTTAAATTTAATAAGAATTTAAATGAAAGAATTATCACACATTTTTTTTATAATTTTTTTATCAAGAACTTATTCATTAAAATTAGTATAAATATATAATTTTAAATTATTATACATAAGTTTTTAAAATTTAAAATATTGTTAATTAAACAATAGTTACTTAAATTGATTCTAAGAGAAACAATATGACAATAAAATTATATATTATTTTTAAATGACTGGAAAATTTATATAAATATATTAAAAAATTAATATTTATATTTAATTAATGTTTAACATAAATAATTTAATATTATTTAAGTATTTTTATTTTACTATTTTAATTATTTATTAAATAAAAAAATATGCTAAACTATTTGATTATATATTTATGATATATTCTTGATTATATATAGGATATATTATTTTATTTAATTTTATAATTTAATTATTTTTTATTTTTTTGCTGTGAATCATTCATTTATATTTGTTTATTATTATATATTTTAATTTTAATTTTAATTTAATATTATATTTTTTTAATTTAAGTTTTTTTTCTAAAATAAAATAAATAAAATAGTCCAGTCTATTCTTAAACCAAACATGATTACTTTCAGCATAATCCAATCTTCTCCAGTCTAGTCCAATCATTTACAGTCCAATCTTGCGTACCAAACGGACCTAAGAATTATTATTTAATTTAAAAATATTATTAAAAATAAATTTATGAATAATCTAATACATTATTAATACTAACTATTTTTATACACTTAAATTTATCAATATTAAATTAAATATCTATGACTCTAAAAATATACCCACTATAAGGACAACACTAATGTGCTTACCATAAACATGTCCTATATATAATCATTTTTTAAAATTATCATAAATATATTGTCATTGTATTATATACATAAAATGGACTACAAAATGCATGTCATATTATTATTATTATTATTATTATATAAGCAAATGTATGTGTGATGATTGTATTTGGTCTTATAAAATGAGTATATGTGTATAAAGTCAATTGCTAAGAGCATCTCCAATAGGACTACATGTTGGTTATTAGAGTGGTTTTTTAATATTTTAAATGTGATAGGTGGGACTATAGTAGGCAATTTTTGGAGTTGTAAACTATTGAAGTACTTTTAGTAGAAAATAGTATCAAATCTTATGTAGATGAGAGAAAAAAAAAAATAGATGATGTGTTATTTTTGACTAGGGCTGTACATAAACTTTTGTAAACCGCCAAACCCAAATAACTTGTCTAAACCAAACCGAGATAACTCGACGAAAAATGTAAATGAAAAAACCCGACAAAAATATAACCCGCTTAATCTTTATATTGGACGACTTGAAAATAATACTAACCCGTCCAATCAACCCGAACTAACCCGACCAACCTGATTAAGATGTTTTTTATTTTTATATATATATTTTCATTATATATATTTGTATATTATATATTTTATATGACTATTTAAACAATATAAAATTCAACCTAGCATGTTTTTTTTTTTTTTTATGGTGGTTAATTTGAAATTTGAATTTAATCTATATATATTTATTTCATTATTATAATTAACTAAAATATAGCAATTGAATGTAAAAATAAAATTTTTTAAAAAAATTGGACAGGTTAACCCGACCAAACCGACTAATTTTATTGGGCTAGTTACTATTTTTTTTTTCTTAATTGAACGGATTGCACTTAATTTTTTGTAATCCAATCATTATATTTGATTGAATAAAATGTAGCATAAACCGACCGACGTACACTCCTACTTTTGACAATTATAAATATTGTCTTTCATTGGAGATGCTAAAAGGTATTATTAGTATCTAGCACCCTCATCAGTGTCATACTGTTATTGGTGCAATTAAATATTTAGTATCATATAATTTCAAATAATTTTTAAAAAATATCACTAACTAAATCGTAAAATACCACAAATAAAAGTAGGCACTACTCTACCCAATAGCAATTGCTTAGGAGTAAAGAGGAGAGTGTGTGGAGCGCGTGAAGTAGCTGGGGGTGCAGCCAGGCAGCCAAAGCGAAATTGAGTAGCTTGTGTAAGCAAAAAATAAATTAAAAAAGTAGCTTGTTTAAGCAAAAAAATAAAATAAAAAATTGAGTAGCTTAGTGCATTGCACCTGGACTCTATTATGGATCGTCATATTATTCATTGAAATTTGGTTAGGACAATCTAATTAATTAATTAATTAACTATTCTATCAGAAAAAAAAAAAATCATTAACTATATTTCATTTTATATATTTATTCCTTGAAGATTGCACACCAAATAAATAAATAAATATAAAGTGCAAAAGAAAAACTTCCCCTCTTCTTATTTTATTTGATGACTTCTAGTCACAGTTCTATATATTTTTTTATATTAGCAGCTAAATTATTTAAAATACACATTTAGTTACACTTAATCCAACAAACCCATTTTTTAATATTAAAACTCTCCAAATTTCATTTTTGTTAGCTATTTACTTTTATTGCTCAAAAAATTATGTTAAATGTCACAGTATACATGCCACAATGTACACAAGTATACACATAATAAATTTTCATTAGTCTACCTCATTATAAATATTTAAAAAATTAAAAAAATAATTTAAAAATTATAAAAAAAAATAAAAACAAAAAAATATAAAAGCTAAAAATTAATTAATTAATTCTCTTTTTTCTTTTTTCCTCTTTCTTTCTTATAATTTTAACTAGGAAACAGGCCGCGCTTCGCGTGCGGCATTAAATAATTATATAAATAATAATTACATAATAAAATTATACTTTAAATAATTAAAAAAAATTATCATACAACTTCTTATATAAATAAAAAATAGGCAATTTTTAATTAAAATATACATTATGGTGAAGAAAATTAAAAACTAAATATTTCTTACACAAAATAGAGATCTAAAACAGAAAGAATATAATAAATATATAGAAAATTCATCATATAATTTTAAAACAACTATCATTACCGTATCTCATTTATAGTCACCATTGTATTTAAAATTGATGTCATCACCGTATCTAATTTGTAATCATCATTAATATTCTTTCTAATAAGTTTGCTTTGTACATAAAATAAATTAAACAATGATCCCTAAGTACTTACTTTTATTATGTGAGGGAAGAGAGGATGATAAATATAATAAGTTTAGAATTTTGATATTTTTGGCCTATTAGTTAATAATTTCTTTTGATAAATTATATTAGTGAATATTAATTATATCTCTCTCTATAAAAAATTATATGTAGGTTAATTTTTTTGATACATATATATTTATTTATTAGTTATTATATACAAATATATAGTTTTTTTTTTAATTTTTAATTGATTAATGATCTCTAATTAAATAAAACAGAATAAAAAAATTAGAAAAATGAGAGAATTAAGGAGAGAATTTAAAGTAGAACAAAAAAATTAGAAAAATTAGAGAATTCAGGAAAGAATAGATATTTAGAAATTTTATTTTTTTAATTATTAATTAATTATCTTAAATTTAAAAATTATAAATAGATAGTTTGACTTTGCTTTTTAATTATTAATTATAAAATAGATAGTTTATTTTTTTCTTAAATTATTTATTAAGGGTTTTTTATTTTTATACTTCAAAATAGTTTTTTTTTTTTGTTTTACGATTTTTTTTTACATTTTTACAAAATTCTACACAGAAATCCCTATAGAAACTAACAGAGTAACCTAAATCGCAACCAAAATATTGTGAAGATATAGATATATATATTATAAAAAAATTTAAAAATAGTATATGAGGTAATTTTCCTATTTATTATTAAGGTATTATATATTTATTTTAAAAAAATAAAACTTAGAAGATATATACGTATGTAAATCAAAAAAAATATTGTGCCTTATGTTGATATAATTTCTTTTAGTTAGATATTTTTATTTTTATTATTATTATTAGCTTAATTGGAGTTTTTTTTTTTTAAAAAAAAATAATAAAAAAGTAAAAAATTTGAGAATTAAGAAAAGAATAGATAAAGGCATTGAAGTATGATCTATAATTAGGTGAGAAAGAACAAAAATTATATATACATAATTAAAATAAATCATAATGATAGATACATTTAAAACAAATCATAATAATAATTATATAATTAAAATATAATATCAACATATGGGTTATAAATCATAAACTAAAGTTATTCTTTCCAGAAAAAATATATCTATTCTATATAAAATGTGACTATATAAAAGAATTCTTAGTTTATGAGAAATTATTGGGTGACTTTTTTTTTAAATAAAAAAAATAATAAATTATTAGATGTTGCCACGTAAAGGGTCAGCATGCATGTAGTTAGTTAAACCTAAATATAATTAATCTGTTGCAATTAATAATAAATTTGTTCGTATTTTTTATTTTTTTATTAAAAATTATTTTCAAATTTTGATATATAGAATTAGTTCAATTTTAAATATTATTTTGATAGTTTAACCAGATGAGCATTTTCATTAATTCCGAAGATAAATTTAAGACAAATAATATATTTTTTTAATTACTATTACAAAGTATAATAGTAATTTTTGGTTTTATTTAAATTACTATTATGCTTTTAAATTTCAATGATTATCACTACATTGAATATTATTAATTTTAAAATTATGATATTAAAAAAATTAAAAACTAAAATAAAATTAATATACGTGACTTGGCACGTAACATCTATCTAGTCTATATACATACACTTATTCATTTATATAAAGTTTGATTTAAAATATCTTTTTGAGAAAAAAAGTACTAAAAATATTTATATAAAGAGCGATAGAAATATAATGAAGAATAAAGAGTATCACATGAGAATAAGGAAGAAAAAGTTACAATAGTTTTTTCATCACTTTTCATGAATTTATCATTAAAAGATCACTTTTTTACATTAAATAATTCATACTAATGAGTAAATTATGAATAATTCGAAGACATCGATGACATTGAAGTTGTCGACATAAAGAAAAAAGTCTATATGTCTCTAAATTATGAAAAAAAATATTAAAAATCGAGATCTTAATGCTATTTATTGATATTACTGTCGAGGTGTTATGCATATATAAAAAATTAATAGTTACTTAAACTTAAAGCAAATAAAAGAAAAAAGAGAAAAATAAACAAATAGGATTAGAGATAGATGGAGAATCTTCAATTAAAAAAGAAAAAGAAAAAAAAAAAAGAAGAAGAAATAGTGTGAGAGAGAGATGTATATAAAACAATCTTCATTAAAAAACAAATAAAAAAAAAAGAAAAAAGAAAAAACGTGACAGAGATGCATAAAGAAAAATATATAGATATTTATGTAATATACTAGAAGAAAGTTACGTGCAATGCAGGTATACTTAGTTTTATGTTAGGCGCTCTATAATTTAATTGAGAAAGATTCAATAAATAATCATATAATTCAAAATGGTTTAAAAACTAATTTTAATTAGTGTGTAGGGTTATTTGAAAATCAATAGTGAAAAGTCAAATTCAAAATTTGCAGAAAGAGAAGAGGAGAATGGAGATTAGCTTGAAATATATTTAAAAGATAATAATGCTACACACTTACTATGGATACTTAACTCAAGCCGGTAATAATAAAATTATAAAGAATAGGGGTAGCAGGCATATGACTGGACATATGAAAGAAAGAATATAAAAAATAAGAAATATGATAGCTTCCAAATAATATTATAGCAAAGCAATGCTCTCTAAATTTATCTTAATATCATCTATAACATCATAACCTCTTATATTTAGATTTAGGCCAGCTTTCTTCTCAGTTGGGCTTCCAGCTTTCTTCACAATGCAAGTTGCCACTTCTGACTTTTTTTTTTGAAACTTGAACTGTAGCCATCTTAATCTCATTCTTCTCTTGAAGCCTCTCATCAATCTCATAGCATTCCATGATAGACTCAACAAAATATATGTGTTTATGTATATTTGTTTTGAGCAAATCAATAAATATATATTTTCAACAAATTAACTCGATAAACTCAAGATCCACACATATATATAGCTAAGTATTCAAATATGATTGTAAAATCTAAACTTAAAACAAAATCAAATGCACAATGTCATTCATGCTCAACTAAAGCTATATATACTGTTATGATTACATCAACTCAAATATTCTTACTTGCTATAACCGAATTATAAAAATTGAAAAGCATAATTTGAGATATATATAGACTAAAATCATTCAAATAAACAAATAAATTAGTTACACATAGAATTATCAATGATACCTTTTTTTAGAGTGTGTTTGAAGCTTCTTCATGTGAAATTTTTTGGATCTCTTCACTACTATTTTTTATCTGTATTTTTTTTTTTGTATAAATATACATGTATATAGAAAATTTATATTAAAAAAATGAAAAATATACGTACATATATTTTATTGTTGTTAATTAAATTCAAAATAGTATAGTAATAGAGAAAATTTAGGAATTAGATTTTTATTATGAATTTTTATTTATTTAAAATAATTAATTTTAATAAAAAAATTAGAAAAAATGAGAGATATACGTACAAGTTAGGTACATATATTTTGTTGGTTTTAATTAAATTCAAAATATAGGATAGTAATAGAGAAAATTTAGGAATTAGATTTTTAGTATGGATTTTTATTTATTTAAAATAATTAACTTTAATAAAAAAATTAGAAAATTAAAATGAGAGATATGCGTACAAGATTACGTACTATATTTTGTTGGTTTTAATTAAATTCAAAATAAGATAGTAATAGAGAAAATTTAGGAATTAGATTTTTATTATGGAATTTTATTTACTTAAATAATTAACTTTAATAAAAAAATTAGAAAACATGATGACAGATATATATACGTACAAGAATAAAAAATATGATAGTAATAGAGAAAATTTAGGTTTTTAAATTATTTTTGAATAATTTTATTTTTTTTTTAAAAAACAATAATTTATCATAAATCAAGAATTCTGTTATATAGTCACATTTTATATAGAATAGATATTTATAAGTTTAGAGTTATATGTATTTTAAAAATTGGAGAAGATTTAAAATTAGATATTTAAGTTTTAATTGGTTTATTAAAATAATAATAAAATATAATTTGTAGATTTATGCTCTAATAAAATATTAAAAATAAGAGAATTAAAAAAAGTAGAGAAAAATAGCTTTAGAATAATTTTAAAATACTATGTCACCGTCTCATTACTCTCTTTTTTATATACTAGGTGATTGTTACGTGCCAAGCGACGTAGTGTTAGTTTTATTTAATATTTTAGTTTTTAATTTTAATTAATAATTAAAATAGTATAATTATTTGAACGATTTGTTTTATAAAAATAAAATATGTGTCAGTATATTTAGTAAGTAAAACATAATTGTGTTATAATAATGTATGTTATATATTAATAGTAAAATGTACATTAATCTTCTAATTGAAAAAAGTTCTATTATCTCATTTCATATCTAATAATAGCTACACAACTATATATTTATAGACTTTCACATTCTTTGCAAATTACTAATAAGCACCAATAATATTTTCATATTCTAATATTTTTCAACCTTCTCCTCTTGGTGGTAATTAAAAATAAAACTAAAAATAAGCACAAACATATAAGGTAAATACTAATTACAATCCATTTCATCTTCTTTTTATTTTTTTAAGCCCAAGCCCAAAAATCTCTAAGCCAACACAATCAATGTTCTTCTTCCACGATATCAATGAGTTGTCCCTTCTGTAATTATTTATATTATTATTTTTTTTTAATTAAATTCTCTTACATATACAGTTTCACATATATATATGGGTGACTATTCAATGGTTACATTTTTATTGTAATCATATGGTTACATTTTTTTTTCCTATAATAGCAAGTTACTAATAGGTAAAAATTTCATTTTTAGAATTAATTAATTATACTTAATTTAATTTTAAAATATAACTAATCTTAATTAAAGTTTTAAAAGGAAATAAATTAATAGGTTAATATCAGGTTACAAGTCATTTTTAATTTTTTTATTTAATTTCCAAATTAATCACAACCATTTAATAATGATCCAATGACTAAAAAAAATGTAACCATGATGGTTACAATAAAAATGTAACCATTAGAACCTCCTCCATATATATATTTATCTATACATTTTATCTTTTCTAGGTAATTAGAGAAGGGGCAACTCACATACAGTCTCACATTTATATTATCTTTTCTAGACATTTTATCTATATTTTTCTTTTTAAAAAATAAATAAAAAAAATTATTAATATTCTCCCAAGATAGGTTTGTTAGAGAGATATGTGGCTAAGATGATTTTTTTAATTAAAAAGAGATTATTAATATTTAAAAGATTGTTTCATTTTTGGGTTTAATTATTGGGTTTATTTGTTAACGGGAGATCAAACCTAATCGTTAAATTTAACAGAATATTCTTTTATTTTTAAGTATATTCTGTTAAACCAAAAAATGCCGTTAGATAGACACTTTTAATATATAAAGATATTGATATACTTATTTAGTTACAACCAAACAAAAACATTGAATTCAAATTTAAAAAATAAAGTATAAGGACATCATAATATTGTATAACCATTGAAATTTCATTTAAGTGTTTCTTAAAAATTGTCTCTAACCGATATATGCTAAAAAAATTAAGAATAATAATTATTTAAAGGAGCAAACTAAGTGTAGAATCTCAAAATACCATAATACATCGAACAAAAAATATTAAGTACCAAAACCAATCCAAAAAACTGTGTATATTTCTTTTGAAAATTTGAATAATATAGTTATAAAAAGCTAAATAACATAGATACATGTAAAATTATTTATAGATAGAGAATAAGAAAAAGATTGTACAATCATATTTAATTGATAGAAATTTATATATACAAAAATGACTAATATATATATGGGCAAGATTATGGTAGGACTCAACAAAAGTTCCCTACCGGTAGGGTACTTTTTTTAACTATCAATTTTAAATCGTGTGGTTATTATTGTTTAAGATATATATTTTTATCATACACTTAATGTATACAATAAAAATTTTATACTTTTTATTTTTAAAAATAAAAATTTTATTACTTAAAAAAAATGAAAATTTATTTTCTCACTCTCCATTCCAAACCCACGCCATCTCTGCAGCCAGCCCAGACGACCCCACGGCTACCCCTCGGCGATCCCTCGGTGACACCTCGGCTAACCAACGGCGACCTCACGGCGACCCCTCGGCGACGACTTACTGAAAATTCGAATCCCTAAATCCATGGTCTTTCAATCGAAACACCTTTCCGTTGATTGGAAGTTCTTCTCCAATTTATCTTCAATCTAAGAACAGCCAAGATGATTTAAGAAAGGTTATGGTTCTCTCTCGTTTATAGAGTTATTTTTTGTTGAAGAAATTGGCCAAATATCAAATTCCTAAAGTGCCCTTACCTAACTTAACCATATTAACCAACTGTCTGTTATGACAGTTGGTGATCGAGCACTTGAACCCAGCTGCAGCATCAGTATTTAAAGGGCATCAAATCCTTTGATACGACACACCAGTTTTGAGAGAAATAGAGAGAGAGCTTAAAAGAAAGACACAGAGAGAATTGAGTAGCCTTGAGTGTTTGTAATTGGGGTGACACTGTGTTTTGTGTTCATCACCATTAGTGTTAACAATTGCAGAAGTGAAGCTTCCTGGTTGTGCAATTGGTTCATGTTGTAATCTCTTAAACTCAATCAATAAAGTCTCTCAAAGCCATAATTGTGGCTGTTACTGGCCGAGGATGTAGGCAAGGTAATATACTATTATCTTGTTCGAACCTCGTTAATTCTTGTGTGTTTTAATACCTGTTATTACTAGTGTTTCCTGGTTTTACTTTGCTGCACTACATGAATTGATTTAAATTGGTTTTCCATTGATCTGGTATACTCTGTTTCTTGTTCTTGCCGAGGTGTTGTTTCACAACAATTGGCATCAGAGCTCAGGTTTCTTGCTGCAAGAACAGGATCAAGAAAATAATCCATGGCTTCCGCACGCTTTGAAGTAGATAAGTTCAATGGAACCAATGATTTTGGGTTGTGGAGAATCAAGATGAAAGCATTTCTGGTTCATCAAGGAGTGTATCAAGCCATTGATAAAGAAGAATTGAAGGAATTGGGAGATGACAAGAAGAAGATCAAAGAAATTGAGACAAAGGCTCATAGTGCAATCTTGCTGAGTTTGGGAGATGAAGTACTGAGAGAGGTATCTAATGAGGAAACAGCCCTGGGGTTATGGGAAAAGCTAGCCTCCATATATCTGAAGAAATCACTTGCCAACAAACTATACCTGAAAAAGAAATTGTATACTCTCAAGATGGAAGACTCGAAAGAACTCAGAAAACATCTAGATGAGTTCAATCGAATCATCCTTGATCTTAGCAACATTGGAGTGAAAATTGAAGATGAAGATCAAGGGATCTTGTTGCTCAGTTCACTACCAAAAACCTATGAGCACTTTGTGGACACAATTCTATATGGCAAAGAAACCTTGACCATGACAGAGGTCAAGGCTGCACTCAACTCAAAGGAAATCCAGAAAAGAAATGAGGAAAGGTATGATGGCATAGCAGACAGCCTGTTTGTGAAAACCAGAAGCAATTCAAGAGAATTCAGGGGTGGACACAATAAAACCAATCATAAGAACAACCAGAACAAGGGACACAGTTCAGGATTCAAATCCAAAGCAAAGTCTAAACAAGGAAAACAGTGTTATTACTGCAAGAAGGAAGGACATTTCAGAGATGAATGTAGGGCACTCAAGGCTAAACTGGAAAGAGAAAAGGGACAAGAAAGAGGAGCTGCAGGGATTGTTTTTGATGGCTATGAGTCTGCAGAAGCTCTAGTTGTGACAAGTCAAGAATCTGGTTGTGAATGGATTCTTGACTCAGGGTGTTCATTTCACATGACACCAAGGAAGGAACTGTTAAGTGACTTCAAGAAGATTGAAGGTGGTTCAGTTCTACTAGGAGACAACAAAGCTTGTAAGATCTCAGGAATGGGAAGTGTACTGATCAAGATGAATGATGGTCAGATCAAGCTCATACAGGAAGTCAGGTATGTCCCTGAATTAAAGAGAAATTTACTTTCAATCAGTGAACTTGTATCTAAGGGCTGCACTGTGAAAATAGATGGTTCAATGAAAGTAATGAAGGGTACTAGGATAGTAATGAAGGGAGACATTAAAAATGGAATTTACTATCTACAAGGAAAAACAGTTGTGGGAAAATCGAATCTAGTTGTCAAGAGCAGCAGTAGGGATAACACAAGGCTATGGCACATGAGACTAGGTCATGTTAGTGAGAGAGGTCTCTATGAATTGGAGAAACAAGGAATTCTCAAAGGCAAACTTGACAAGGAACTAGGATTCTGTGAAGAGTGTGTGTATGGTAAATGCAGCAGAGTGAAATTCACTCCAGGTCTACACACAACTAAGGGAAAGCTAGACTATGTACACTCTGATCTATGGGGTGCTTCAAGAACTAAGTCAATTGGTGGTGCTAACTACTTCATGAGTATAATTGATGACTATTCTAGGAGAGTTTGGGTGTTTCTGCTTAAGTCCAAGGATGAGGCATTTCAAACCTTTGTTAACTGGAAGAAACTAATAGAAAATCAATCTGGAAGAAAGATTAAGAAGCTAAGGACTGATAATGGACTAGAGTATTGCTCAGATCAGTTCACAAAGTTCTGTCAAGATAATGGTATTGCTAGACACAAAACAGTTGTGAAGACACCACAACAAAATGGGATTGCAGAGAGAATGAACAGGACATTGCTTGAAAGGGTAAGATGCATGTTAAAGGGTGCTGGCTTAGACAAGAAATTTTGGGGAGAAGCTCTGCAAACTGCATGTTATCTCATTAACAGATGTCCCTCGACAGCACTGAAATTTAAAACTCCTCAAGAGTTTTGGACAGGTGAAGTACCAAGATATGATCATCTCAAGGTATTTGGCTGCACTGCCTTTGCTCACATCAAACAAGATAAACTGGAGTCTAGAGCCATAAAATGTCTGTTCCTGGGTTACCCTGAAGGTGTCAAGGGTTATAAACTTTGGTGTCTAGAAGATGGACACAAGAAGTGTCTCATCAGCAGAGATGTGATATTTAAGGAGCATGAAATGGCAATGAAACTTACCAAATCAGAGGCCAATCATGAAAAGCAAAGTGTAGAACTTCAAACAGAACAAGAGAATGATGAAGTTGCAGATCAGGTGGATACATCTGCAACACACAGAGATCACCATACTGAAGAAGAAACAGGGCATGAACAAGAGTCTTCTGAGCTTCAAGGTTATCAACTGGTCAGAGATAGAGTCAGAAGAGAAGTTAGGCCTCCAGAAAGATTTGGATATGCTGACTGCATTGCTTTTGCACTTGCAGCAGCTGAAGAAATCGAAAATAGTGAACCTACCACCTATGCAGAAGCTGTTACAGGAAAGAACAGAAAGAAATGGCTTGGTGCCATTAATGATGAAATGGGATCACTAGAAAGAAATAAAACATGGATTAGAGTACCCAGACCTAAACGACAGAGGGTAATAGGTTGCAAGTGGATTTTTAGACACAAAGAAGGACTACCTGGTGAAGAAATCAGATGTAAAGCAAGGTTAGTAGCAAAGGGGTTTAATCAAAGAGAAGGAATTGACTATAATGACATTTTCTCTCCTGTGGTAAAACAAACTTCAATTAGGATCATGATGGCTAAGGTTGCTATGTTTGATCTTGAAATGGATCAAATGGATGTAAAGACAGCATTCTTACATGGAAGTTTAGATGAGAAAATTTACATGGAAGAGCCTGAGGGATTTAAGAACATGAAAACTGATCAAGTCTGTTTACTACAAAAATCCCTATATGGCCTGAAGCAGGCACCAAGACAATGGAATCTTAGATTTCATGAATTCATGCTGCAAATTGAATTCACAAGAAGTGAATATGATCCCTGTGTTTACTACAACAAGACTCCTATATGGCTACTACTCTATGTGGATGACATCTTGATAATTGGAAGGGATAGAAAGGCTATTGACTTACTCAAAGAACAACTCAGCTCTGAATTCGAAATGAAAAACCTAGGAGAAGCTAAAAGGATACTCGGGATAGAAATCAAGAGACAAAGACCTGGTTTTGTGTTCTTATCTCAGGAAGGATACATTCCGAAAATCATTGACAAATTCTGCATGAGTGAGTCCAAGACTGTCACCACTCCTCTTGCCTCACACTTCAAACTTGCTCAAAGTCAAGCCCCTGATAATGAAGAAGACAGAACTTACATGGACAATGTTCCTTATGCTTCCTGTGTTGGAAGTCTTATGTATTGCATGGTCTGTACCAGACCAGACTTGGCATATGCATTAAGCATGGTAAGCAGATTCATATCTGATCCAGGCAAGACACATTGGGAGGCTGTGAAGTGGATTCTAAGATACCTAAAGGGAACATCCAATGTTGGTTTGCTGTACAGAAACAATGGAAAATTTGAAACTGAAGTTGCAGGGTATGTTGACTCAGATTATGCAGGGAGTATCGACACCAGAAGGTCTATCACTGGTTATGCATTCACAGCTTTTGGTGGATGCATCAGTTGGAAATTGAACTCACAAAAGGTGGTGGCTCTATCTACCACAGAGGCTGAATATATGGCTGCTACTGAAGCCATTAAAGAGGCAATTTGGTTAAGAGGTTTCACAAGTGAACTTGGTTTCAAAGGAGAAGATATCACTGTCCATTGTGACAATCAAAGTGCTATTCATTTAATGAAAAATCCTATGTACCATGAAAGGTCCAAACACATAGACATCAAGCTCCATTTTATTAGAGAAGTCATTGCAAGGAAAGAGATACAGATCCAGAAGATTGGAACCAAAGAAAACCCAGTTGACATGTTAACCAAATATGTCCCTCAAGCTAAGTTCAGACTCTGTCTGAACTTGCTAAGCATTCTCACTGCCTGAGAGTGCTCAAGTCCAGAACAGCTGCAACTCATCTCTACATTGCTGCAATTTTTGATATATGTCCAAGGTGGATAATTGTTGAAGAAATTGGCCAAATATCAAATTCCTAAAGTGCCCTTACCTAACTTAACCATATTAACCAACTGTCTGTTATGACAGTTGGTGATCGAGCACTTGAACCCAGCTGCAGCATCAGTATTTAAAGGGCATCAAATCCTTTGATACGACACACCAGTTTTGAGAGAAATAGAGAGAGAGCTTAAAAGAAAGACACAGAGAGAATTGAGTAGCCTTGAGTGTTTGTAATTGGGGTGACACTGTGTTTTGTGTTCATCACCATTAGTGTTAACAATTGCAGAAGTGAAGCTTCCTGGTTGTGCAATTGGTTCATGTTGTAATCTCTTAAACTCAATCAATAAAGTCTCTCAAAGCCATAATTGTGGCTGTTACTGGCCGAGGATGTAGGCAAGGTAATATACTATTATCTTGTTCGAACCTCGTTAATTCTTGTGTGTTTTAATACCTGTTATTACTAGTGTTTCCTGGTTTTACTTTGCTGCACTACATGAATTGATTTAAATTGGTTTTTCATTGATCTGGTATACTCTGTTTCTTGTTCTTGCCGAGGTGTTGTTTCACAACATTTTTCAAATTTAGATTCTTTATAATGTTTGATTTGTTTATCTTCTTCATTTTTAGTTTTTATTTTTCTAAAAGTGGGGATTTATACATTGTAATTGGTTACCAAAAGCTCCCATGGCCATCACCTTCTTCTTAGCTCAACCTTGTTCTTCTTCTTCTTCTTCTTCTTCACTCAACTCCTTCTCCCATTCCCATTTCAGTCTCATCCGAAAACCCCATTCACTCACCATTAATCCAACTCTTGAACCCTTTCACCTTCCCAACCACAAACCTGAATATAGAAGCGATAGGCCTCCGCTGAATGATGCAACCAAAGGAGAACCATTTAGTCCTTATTATCTTTCTCCCACTCCAATTCAAGTTCTGCGTGAAATAAAAATAAATTGATTATTAATTTAAAGTATATATATAAAATATATTTTACTCAAAATCTAAAAATAACACTGTACGTGTGTCTTACCTCGTATCGAATTAAAGATAGGTGTCAACAATTCCAATCGACACCACCACCCCTTTCCATCGACTCTGTAATTAAGGCGAATGTGTGCTCCAGCACTTTAGAAGATGTTAAAATTTTTGAACACCATGAAAGTTGTCGGCAATTCTGCCAAATGAATATTCTTAAGCTTTGTTAATTGTTGGAATCCACATGACATCTCCTTTAGTTGTCGGCAATACGATTAGAGAACTTACCCGATTACAGACCTGAAGGAAGGCAGCCCAACATTGGCACAAGCAGACATCGGGGATGCGGAAGTTTCAGTACAGAGGGTGCTAATGTGGGTTTTCCTTTTGAATAAATTGAATAATTTACTGATTATTGGTTTATTTTTGAATTTGTAGGGAAGACACAATGCATCAACCATTTTTGAATCAATGATAGTTGGTACCTATTGATTTGCCTTGATATGGGTAAGAAACTATATTGATTTACAAAGCTATAAATATATAATTTATAAAATATATATATTGATTGTGGGATGAGTAGTAAACTGTAAGCTCATACATAACTCACATAATTTTGAATTTGATTATGGTTTGGGTTAAGTATTAGTGCACCCTGCTAAAGAGTTATGCGGTATTTTTTTTTTCTTTTCTAGCATTTCTGATAGTTTTTAAGTCTATTTTTTTCTTTTGTCATAATTCTGTACATGTACGTTGGAGTTATTTAGGACACTTGTCAATAATTTTTTGTAACGCCCTAATGCTAAGGCACGCTACAGTGCTTTTTCAATTATTGTGCAATCTTTGCTAATCAAAGAAATTTCTCTTAAAACGTGTCAAATTAAAACTTTTGCTTTAAATATTAAACTTTGTAATATAATATAATATTTACAGATTCTGGGATCCCGTTTTTTAAATTTTGTAAAATTTACTTTTCAAACTATACATTTCAAAATACGTAACTTCCAGGTCGCACAACGACTTTCAAAATATAACTCCCAGATGTCCCGAGACCGAACACTCCAGGTCGCGCTGCTTGACATGTACAATCCCATCTGAGCTCGGGTTCACTCCTGTTCAGTCATAGCCTTTCCTTTACCTACACATGAAAGTAGAAACTGTGAGTCAACAGACTCAGTAAGAAATGCATATAACACATCATATGATTTCGAACCTGTAAATAGGCGCCCATACACCTATTTACAGAGCTTAACAGATGAGTATGAACGTTCTAACTAGGATACGACCATGTACCATGTACCACATGCACTCAGTATACCATCGTACTAGTGTAGGTAGGGTATGGACCGCACCTTGAGTACCGTTAAGTGTTGTACCACAGACACCTCGTACCTTTCCGTACAAGTGCTGGTAACACCATGATGTACTTCCAAACATCATACTGCACTCTGTACCGCAACCGTACAAGTGTTGGTAGTGTATGAATCACAACATATAAGCATGTATATATATTAACACATACATACATTCGAATATTCATATCACACATTATACATAGTTCTTACCTGTTTTCCGAATTCAAGTATGCTGGCCAACCTGAACAGAAATCTCGTGCTAGATGGATGCCCTAATCACAATAATTGCAACACAGATGAGTGACTCGCTAAATCACTTTCCGGGACTTAAACTTGAAACTAAAAGTTTCCCTATCGATAAACCTCATGGCAATACCCTAAATATCTCAAAATTGGCCAAAACTAGGGTTCTGGAAATTGCCCCAACAGGCAGACCGGTTCCCAACTGGCAATCCGGTTCTGGGTCACCAACCGGTCGACCGGTTGTCACTGGTCCCCCAGAACCGGTCGACCAGTTCTGTGCTAGGGACACAAAAATCAACCCCCTTAATTCAATTTAATCCCAAATCTTACCAAACTCTCCAGTACACCTATACAATGCATAAACAATAAAATCCAGGCAGTAACTCACAGAAAAACTCAGTGTAAACAAATATGCCATTAGAGATCAAAGCTTTGAACTCAAAGCTCAAACTTGAACAACACCAAATCAAACCATCAAAACCAGCTACAAGAGGTTAATACCAACTCAAATTAAGCCTAGAATTCAAACCCTATGCATAACTAAACCTAACAGCCACTAATTCCAAAAATCACAATTTCAAACCAAGTAAAAGCTTAAAAACTAAAGAAGGGTATTTCTAGGGCTTACCTTAGCTTGAATCTCCCAAGGTTTTCTTGCTGAAATCACAATCAAACAGAAGCTATCCCCCTTGTTCTTGATGGTTTCGAAGAGAGAGAGAGAGAGAGGAAGGAAGAAAAGGTTCCTTCAAATTTTGGTTTTCTTTTATTTTTTTTCTATTAATTCACCAAAAGAATAAAGACTTAATGTAATAACCTTGGCTGAAACTTAGCTTTGCAAGGTGTCACAAGACTAGACAGCCACCTCAACCCCCTCTTTACAAAAGACTAAATTACCCTTAGACTTATAACATAGATACTTTCACAACTAGGGGTAAAATGGTCAATTTCTATAACCCCGCTCAATCCCGATAATTTATTTTCTCTAAAATATTCCCCACTATGAAATAGGGTTCCAAACTTACCCATGTGATCAATCTAGCCATCCATCGCATTTTCCGTTGTCGCCGAGCAAAAATTACAAAATTAACATATTTCACATATAAGCTAAATAATACCCCTAGAGTTTAATAAAATCTCCGAAATTGAGAAATTATAACTCTAATATTTATTTCTAAATATTGGGGTCCACAATTAAATAAATTCATAAATAATAATACAATAATATAAATTAGTGCTAATTGCCTTTACTAATCCACATTACTAGAGCGGTCATTACATTTTTAGTGTCGAAAATAAAGTTATCACACTTATAAAGGTACAACAAATATTTAAATATTATTTTCGACATTTTAACTTATTTGAAATTTTCAAGTGATCCAAAATAATTACAGCGTATTCAATCTTATAGCCATAGTATTGAACAGAAAACCAAAGAAAGAGTAAAGGAAGAAAGAGAAAAAAAGATGAAAAGAGAGAAAGAATTATTCGATTATTAGGGAATCAATTACATGGTTTATATATACATCAAGAATTAAGAAACTAATAGCTCAAGGCTTAACCACTAACAACCAGCTCACCAAAACACTCCTTTTAGGAGTTGTAAATATGGATTTTTATATGGTTTGTTATGTTTACAGTTATTTTGGGTACAAAGCTTTGGGCTATATGCAATTCGTTTGGTCTTTAATGACCAGGAATTGAATGTTTTTGGCTCCTTAACTGAAAGGAAGAAATTACTTCTGTCTCTTTTATGTAGTTGATACAAAAACTTTTACTTAACTTAGGATTATATTTTGTGTAATTTGGAACAGATATGCTTCTGCACTAAAGGATATTCGAATAGAATGGGCAAAATTTACTAAAGATTACTTCCTAAATAAGTCGAAACTAGTAATAATGAATAGGATGGATACTTTATTACGATTCATGATGGAGTCCATAAGAAAGCTTCAAGTTGACAATGCGAATTTGAATAAAAAAGTTTGTTTTTTAAGCGAGGAATTGGATAGGTTTTCAATTGATAGTCGTGAGTACGAGTCAAAATTATTAGACATGTTGATGGCAAGTAATGGGAGGAGTGTTGATTTGAGTGGATCAAATGGTTTGAACATTAGTAATGAAAATTCTGCAGTAGGAGTAGGTGATATTTTAGCTGAATTTTCTGACATTTGCAAGACGGATTTGAATGTCCTACCTCGTTCAACCATGGAGGAAGGGGAAACCTTTGGCATTGAGAAGTCATTAACAACGAGTGGGAAGAGGAAAAAAAGTGGTATTAATATTTGTGAGACTGGAAGGGGCAAGTCAAAAATGAAGTTAGATAATCCGTGAGTTGATAAGCTTCCGAGTTAGGAGAAACTTTGCGCGATCGTGAAGCTAATAACATATACTTGTTTCTTTCAATATAAGTTTGATATATTTTTTTTAGATTATATATATAGTTTATTGTCTATATTAATATTGTTTGTGTATATTTAGAAATGCTATATTTACGACGGCTGGTAGGACAAGTTATTACGAAACCTTTTAAGGAAAAGTTACACGGTTCATCATTGGCTGGTCGTGCCTTATCTTTGGGAAATCAAGGTCGTTTAAAGGTTAGTGTAGGTGAACATATTTGTATATGTCAATGATTATTTGGTGAATACTATAATTATTGATTTCAATAAGACCACAATTTTTATCAAAACATACCACTTTATGAGAGCTTAAAAAAAAAACAGTGCTATCGTATGGTATCATACTAAGCCTCTATATTTGTATATAAATAATAGGGGATATATATTATGATGAGAGTTTACTCAAGATTTTAAGAGTACCTAGGTAGCAGCAGGCTTTAAATCGGGAGGAAATAATAAAGCTTGACCTTTAAATTGGGTTTATTTCTAGTATATGTATTCAGATTTTCACAATCCTGCAAAAAAAGTAGTTTACATTTTAGTAAAAATTTCTAATTATTTACTCTTTCACTAAAAAAAAAAAAAAAAATCAAACTGACAGAAATTAGAGGCAATTAAGGAACATAACAACTTCTAACATGTTGATATAGGTATAGACACAAATAGAGGCCTCAAAGGTTTCAATATGTAACCAATGCTCAACTCTGTAATGAATAGTGAGTTATTTACAAAACCAAAATCAAAATCCCACTGTAGTTAATTAAGAAATAACCAAAAGTAGCTCACCCAAGAGTTTATAGATAATATTACTAAAACTCAGAACAAAAACAACATTTTTTATTTTTTTTTTTGCACAAATCTGCAACTCCGATATAAAAAACTAAATAAGTTATCCTTGTATTAAAATTTAATTTACATAATATTAATTAAATAATGGCATTAGTAGTTCTGTACTGATCACCTAAACATTGCATTCTAATGCATATTGGTTTGTTCCATCTTAAGAAGTAAAAGAAATAATAAAGAAAAGCTCAAATCAGCCATGATTGTAAGAAAAGAATTGAACTGAAATAAAATGTTAACCAAAAATAAATTGAACTATACAAATTTTTTGATCAATTGATAATTATTCTAATAATAATGACGTCTTAAGCTCTCATCAGCTTTTGGCTCTTACAAATTAATATACCTATAAATATATAGGTATGTATATATAGATGTAATATGTACGAACAATATCAAATTCCATATTTAAATAGAAAAGAAATTCTTGGTATCATTCAAAAATTAATTTAAAGATTATATGATAAATTAATAATAATTTTCCTTCCCACGCACCCATATAGTGTTGTTCTCAAATTGGAGTTTGTATATAAATTTGATGTAAGGCATATTAAGACTTTAAATCTTAATAAATACCATAGGTTTTCTACTATTTGGAAAGAGAGTGCATATAAGAAACCAGAGAAGTTTTTTCTCTTTGCTATGAGAGAAAGAGAGTGCTTTAGATTAGCTTTATCACCATTGAATTACTTGCACAAACAAAAAGAGAAAAAAAGGAACAGTAAAAATAAATGGTCCCCAAAATGTAATTTTAAGTGACTATCATTTTCTTATCCCATATGTTATTAATTTATAATACTTTTTCAATACTACTAGATTTTACTATTGTGCTACGCTATTTTGTTTGTAGTGGTTCATTGGTTCGTAATGAATTATTTAGGCTACTAGAGGTGGTCGTGGGAGAGCATTTGGATGGGCAGGTGATGGGAATAATGTTAGATAAATTTATAATAAACCCAAAATCTATTTGTATATAACATAGAACACAACAATAATATATAATAATTAGGTATGCGTACCTGATTGATCCATAGCAATTACTTCAATTCGATCCATAGCAATTACTTCAATTCGATAGTGCAATACTATCAACTAAATCTTCCTCCCTAGATCTCTAAATCAGAAGCAGTTTATTTATCTGATTATCAAAATGTATACAATTGTGATGAGACAATATGTATTTATAGAGTTAGGGAAGGGACTTAGCTACAAAACCCTAGTTGGACTGGGCCTGCTCATCAAAGGCTTCAGTCAACTAGAAAAGCCCACACTTCTGCTTCACCTAGACTTTACACACAGATGCTAAGTCCATTAACAAGTGATCACCAACAATATGGGCTAACACAGCAAAGAACTATCCAATCAACCCAAGTTTTAATAAAACCAATAAAACTTAATGTAAGCCCAAATAAAAAGTCTAACATTCTCCTACTTGGGCTACATTAATTTTAATATATATTATATTAAAATAATTTTGTTTGAAAACGACTCATGGGTTGAACAACAGGAAAATATTTGTGGCCACTTTTAAAAAATGATAGTTCTCTGATAGCATCTCAACATACCGGTCCAATTTAACCTTTGATAATGAACTATGACCATCATATTGCTTTTAACTCAACAAAAGACATTTATAATCACAAATACCAAATATTAAATCGACATGGTCAATAAGTCTAGTAGTGTGGTAAGGAATTATGTTCAACATGTGATCAATTTAAAATAACATAATATCCTTATCAGTCCTCAATTTCACTAATACCGTGATGCTTAATAAATAAGCCAGTGAAATTAAACATACACTACTTAATAAATAAGTGTCACTAAACTTGCTTAAAACATTAAGCCAACAAAATATCATTGTCATTTAGTAAATATACGTAAAATACAATGATCACAACAAGATATGAACTACATGCTTTCAATTCAATTATTCTCGAGAATATAACAAAGCCTAACTGAAAGCATAAACATCCAATAATCAAAAAAGTATTGGCCCACAAAGTAGTTCATAACATTAACAAGTAAATTACATATAAATGTAATCTCAAAAGATAAAATAAGAAACTCCCACTAATCCAAAGGAACAAAAGATTATAAAATGCTCATATCAACAACATGTAATCAAACAATATGACACTTAATCCTTTGGTTAGAGGATCTGCAAACACCAACTTGGTCTTTCAATATTCTATCACAATGTCTCCTCTATTGATCAAGTCTCTAACAGTGAGATACTTTATTTTCTTATATTTGGAAGCACTACTAATCTCATTATTCTTCGAAAAGAAAACAACAATATTATTATCACAATACATTAGTATAGGAGAGGAAATAGAATCAACTAGTCGTATCTCTAAAAACAAAATTCTTTAACCATAGAGCTTGCAAATATGCACCATAACATACGAAAAATTTTACATATATAGTAGATGATGTGATTAAAGTCTATTTAACACTTTTCCAAGAAATAACAGCACCAACAAGCCAAAAGTTGACTTTAAATCATCTACATAACCACCAAAATCTGAATCTGAATAACCAACAACTTAAAGATTGTTGACATGCTTATACACAAGCATAAAACTCTTCGTTCTATGCAAACATCTCAAAATTTTCTTGGTTGCAACCCAATGATCATGGCCAGGATCAGATAAATATCTCCCAAGAACATTGACTACGAAAGCTATGTCAGGTCGAGTGCAAACCTGAGCATACATCAAACTCCCTACTACACTTGCATAAGGGATGTTCTTCATTGCTCCTCTTTTTAAGTTGTTCTTGGGACAATGTTGCTTAGTAAATTTTTCCCTTTCAGAATAGGAACGAAACCAGCTTTACACTAATCCATGTTGAACTTTTTGAGCACACGATTAACGTAAGCTTCTTGAGATAAGCAAAGAATTTATCGATTCCTGTCACGATGGATCTCAATCCCCTAAACATAAGATGCCTCTCCAAGATCTTTCATATCAAAATTGGTAGACAGAAAACTTTTGGTCTCATTTAGTAATGACAAATCACTGCTGGCAAGTAAAATATTGTCTAGATAAAGAACAAGAAAAAATATGATGACTCCCACTGATCTTCATATAAATACACTAGTCAAATGTGTTCTCGATAAAACCCAACAGTGTCACAACCTTATCAAACTTCAAGTACCACTGGTGAGATGCCTGTTTGAGACCATAAATGGATCATTTCAATTTGCAAACCAAATTGTCATTTCCATTTTCCTCGAAGCCTTCAGGTTGAGATATATAGACTTGCTCACTCAATTCTCTATTCAGAACAACAGTTTCAATAACCATTTAACCCAACTTTGAATCAGAGTGCACAACTAAATCCATAATAATTCTAAATGAATCTTTAGTGAAAACAAGTGAGAAAGTTCCAGTGTAATCAATACACTCTTTGAGTAAAGCCTTTAGCCACTAAACGTAATTTATTATTCCTTTTAGTTCTTAAAATCCACTTGCAGCCTATTGGTTTGAAACCATCAGGTAATAGAACTAACTTCCACATATTATTTTTGTCCATGAACTTAATCTCATCATCCATAGCTTTTATCCATTTTACAGACTGTGGACTATTAACTGCTTCACTATAAGTGAGAGGTTCCATAAAATGACCAAGATCACATTCACCTTCTCCAAGGTAAATAAAATTATCATCACACCTTATTGACATCTTTTGTCTTTGAGATCTCCATATAGGAGGTACTTCTGGAATAACCTCTATTTGTTGACCATCATTTCGAATGACATATTCCACAATTAGATTTCTCTGATAACAGGACCCTCATCAACAATAAAACCTTCTTCAATAATAGGTTCCTCATCAATAATAGGACCCTCGTCATCTTAGAATTTAGGAGCAATATATTCATCAGCAATGGGAGTGTTATCAACTAGAGTAAGATTAAGACTGCTATTATTATCATCTCTTGAAAAAGACATAGGAATAAAAATTCCTTTAGATGACTCCCCCATTTCAAGAGATGTTGAAGGAATATTGTCAGCAACATCAAATTCCAGAAATTTAGCAGTCTGAGATTCAACAATTCGTGTACTACGAGTAGGACAATAAGAGTGATATCCTTTTGAGTGCATTGGATAACCAATGAAATAACAGCGATTTGTTCTCGGATCTAACTTTTTCAAAATTAAGATCATAAATCCTTACTTCAACTGGATAACCCCATACATGAAGATGATTAAGACTAGGCTTCCTCTCAATCCACAACTCAAAAGGATTTTGGGAACAGAACTAGGAACACGATTTAAAATATAAGTTGCAGTTATAAGTGCTTTACCCCATAAAAACTCTAGAAGATTTGATCTACTCATCAAGCATCTAACATATCCACGAGAGTGTAAATTCTCCTTTCAGTAATGCCATTTTGCTCAGGTAAACCTGACATATTGTATTGAGAAATTACACAATTTCTTGAAAATATTCAACAAAAGGCCTCATTGTAGTCCAGATTCTTTATAACAACCATAATATTCTCCTCCGCGATCGAAATGAACAAATTTTATGACTCTTCCCAATTATTTCCCAAGAACTCTGATGTCAGTGTGGATAATCTCTTATAAAGAGTGATTATAGTTAGCAGTCTGCTTTCTTATTTTAGTCAATTTTTCACAAGTACAATCAGCACAAGTATCCCAACCAGAAACATCAACAGGAGGAAGAATTTTAGCTAAAAGTAATCGATCAATTCTTTCTTTAGAAATATGACCCGATCTATCGTGCCATAATAATAAGGATGTTATCTTAATATGAGATTTCTTGCCCACAATATTCAGAACATTGAAAAAGGAAGCTAATGAAGTCAATGATAATTTGAAAAGAATATCAGAGTAAAAACAGTTTCCAATTATTCGAAGTCAAACATAATGTCAACACTATAATTGGCAAAACGAAAAGAAAATCATTGTTTAACTAAAAGCGGAAGCGAAACTGAATTACTTTAAAAGTAGGAATCAAGAAAGTACTATTCAAAACAATCTGAAAACTAAACTGTAATTCAAGAATTAATGTTCCAACATAAATAACGTCAACTCCAATATAAGTGCCCACTGTAAGCATTTGACTCCCTCTGATTTATCTTCTTGAGATCCCTTAGGCCATGACTGTGCTTGCTTCTTTTCATATTTTCTTTATCCTTTGTTGGGCTTAAGTTGAGAGACATAATGAGAAGATGCATGAAAAGCTCGATGAATGATGTAAGAGTCAAGAGGAGAAATATTATGATCTTTCAACTTGTACTGAACTTTAATAATTTTTAAAATGAAACCTCTCACTCCTTTGATTTATCATTCTGAATGGTTGTCATTGCATCCATAAGATGTCCAACTGCAGCGATTTCACTAGTGTTAAATAGTTTTCCACTGCTTTGAAATATTCATTAGCATTTGTGGTGTTTGGCAAACCATCAAAAGATGTTCAGGAATTAAACGTTTCATAGCAATGAGACTAAGATGATTTGAATTTTTTCATTGTGCATGAAGAATTTTTGGGAAACAATTCTGATATTAGTATAAGATCAGCAGATTTTTCTTCTCGAAGGCATAGGTCCAAATCTATTATGCCTAAAGTAATTTTCACATCTCGTTTCCATGTCTTAAAGTTGGAAGCATTCAGAATTCAGATGAAAACGTTATTGTTTTTCGCAGAAAGGAGACCAAAAAATCCAAAAATTAAAACTTGATCAAGCCATATAAGCCAAGCAATTAGAAAATACTGTAGAGTCAACTGGTCATTATAAACTCCCCTTTGGGGTGAGAATATAACACACACATGATCTACCTTCATGAAGTTAACAATAAAGAAAATATACATATCAATTAAGAATTTATTACCTTTGGGCAAATAAATTTCTTAAATAATATATATTAATTCAAACAAAAAAATAATAATAAATATATATATTTAAATTATTACCTTTGGGCAAATAATTAAAATATACACATTTAATATTAACTCACTTCATGGAATGTGAACTAATATATATAACTACTACTTTGGGCAAGTAATTACACATATAGCCAACCAAAATAAATATTTTCTATAACATATGAAATTTGGTGATAAAATAATCATTAAAAATAAATAATTTTCAACCAAATTTCCAAAATGAGATATATTAATTGCTTATAATATTTTGATCATAAAAAATAAAGTGTTCACCATAACACATTATTTTTGCATCAAACAATCAAGTTTTAAAATTTTAGAACAACAAATAACAGAAAGATGCGAATATAAGAATATTGGTGGAGACTACATAGTCAAGATAAATCAAATAAGAGAGTGACTATGTGTTATGGAATGAGAAGAAACCCAAAAAATTTTCTATGATCGACAGATTTCGAAAAATTATCAAAAAAAATTTTTAATAATTTTTTAACAACATAATTATCATTAAAATAATAATAGTTATTAAAATGAGTCAAAAAATTAATTTAAAATCATAGAAAAATCAGAAATTTAATTTTAAGCACGGTGGAAAAAAAAACGTCAAAAAACGACGAACCGCGTGGCCCCACGCGCCCCCACGCACCGCCTGCGAGAGTGGGCTTTACGGCTGGGAGTGTCCTACTTCCTCCAGCCGGGTCTACAAACGGGTCATGCGACCCTGTTCGTCCAGTTCGGGTCTGGTCTGAAAAACCGGCAAAAAACTGACGGAAAACTTCGGGAATTTGAGGGGTTTCGATCAGGATTGGATTTCTAGTCCATCTAGACTACTAATTTCGGGTATGAAAAGGTTAAATGTGTAGATTTCATGTATAAGGCAATCTGAAAATTGTAGAACATAAAAAAAATTGATTTTGATATCAATCTCGGTTGAAACACGAAATAAATCGTGTAAGAACATTGATAAACAATTAATAATGAGATATCTATTATCAATTTTAGATCAAAAATAATAAAATAAAAAAACACAAATTATAATTTCATAATATAATTATATAAACCCTAAAACTTTAAAGTTAAAATTCTCATAATATATATAATGATTTCATGCATATAATATATCAACAGAACGAGAATTTAACGATGAATAAAACTCCTAAAGTTTTAAGATTTAAAAACAAAAAATTCAACATAAAATAATAACAAAATTAATATGTAAATAAGGATAATTAACATATACAAACTAATTATACTAATTATAGGTTCTAAATCATATACAATAGGTGCTCTGATACCACATGTTAGATAAATTTATAATAAATCTGAGATCTATTTGTATATAACATAGAACACAATAATAATATATAATAATTAGGTATGCGTACCTGATTGATCCATAACAATTACTTCAATTCAATCCATAGTAATTACTTCAATTCGATAGTGCAATATATCAACTAAGTCTTCCTCCCTAGATCTCTAAATCAGAAGCAGTTTATTTATCTGATTATTAAAAGGTATACAATTGTGATGAGACAATATGTATTTATAGAGTTAGGGAGGGGACTTAGCTACAAAACCCTAGTTGGACTGGGCCTGCTCCTCAAAGGCTTCAGTCAACTAGAAAAGCCCACACTTCTGCTTCACCTAGACTTTACACACAGATGCTAAGCCCATTAACAAGTGATCACCAACAATATGGGCTAACACAGCAAAGAACTATCCAATCAACCCAAGTTTTAATAAAACCAATAAAACTTAATGTAAGCCCAAATAAAAAGTCTAACAAATAAATCAACAACTGTTAGTTGTACTGATATAGGACAGCGATTAAAGAATGTTCATCCTAAGCGTGGTGTACGCCACGAATCATCTACTGTTGACTCTAATCCATTTTTTAACTGTGACTTGACGAAAGTTACCTCAACCTCTGGTGTAGATCAACATCACAAGGTTGGGCCATTCACCATCATGAAAGGATTGTTTAGTGAAGAGTATGAGAGAATATTGGAGTATATTTACCTTGAAGATTCAACATTGTTGGAGTAAGTAAATTAATGATTTATGCAATTGCATCAAATTTATTTGTTATTTATTTTTATTTTTTTGTCGATTTAGTGTGATGACAATATTATATCTTTTGTTTAAATCATTATTGTGCTAGTAGTCGATACCCCTTTCAACTACTTGACAAGACACCTGCAATCGCTTTGTCCTGGTGCATGGGTGACTGGAGAGGTACATTCTAGTTTGTGTTTCAGAATTTGACTTTTTATTTTTGTTAATGTTTTATGTTATAGGATGTACTAATAATGAATGATCACATGTATTTGATTTTCTCATTTGTTGGTCTCGATCACAGGTTATTAATGTTATGTGTGAGGTTCTTACACTCAGTTTGCGAACACCATTGAATATTACTCAAAGAGCAAATTGGTATCTTAGTACAAGATTTGCGGTCAGTTTTATTGTTGATATTGTTTACGTTTTTTAGTCTTATACTTTTGTCTTGCCATATTCATTTATATTTGAAGGCTTTATGTGAAATGTGTTTCAAAATCTTTCAGGATGTTAAGGTAGACGTTGGAAGATTGTTGTCTGACCGAGGTCTTGAAATTTTTGCTCGTCAATATTTTTTTGGCAACCTAAACGCGTGCGTACGGGTAAGGTCTTTTGATTGTATGTTACAGTATGGTTATTAAAAGATTAATTTGCAATGTGTTTTGAAATTATCTAATTGTTTTTTGAAGATAAATATTCCTGTTTTCTTGGAAGAGGTACATCATTGGGTTTATTTTGTTGTGCTTGTTCAAAATCGCTTCATTGACGTATATAATTCATGCCATGGGTGCGGGTCCGTGTATATTTCCAAATACGCCAACCTTGTGGTTAGTTTTTGTAGTTGGAAATTAATTTGTCCCTTCTGAAGTATTTCTAGAAACCGAAGTTTCGTTTTATTCTTATTTATATGACTGTTAATTGAGTAAACATTGTAGTGATGGAATTTTTCTTAATTCTTATTATATTTAAACAGCTTTCAAGGTTAGACTTTTTGCTTAAAGATGACATTAAAGGTTGTGTACCTAATGATTGGGCATTCATCGACTTCGTAATTCGTGTCAAAGATTCTATTTCACAACAAAAAAATAGTTTTGATTGCGAGATTTATGTAATAATGTCCATGGCGAAGAAAAAAATAATCGAGGAAGATGTAAGTGCAATTTTTACATTAGTTTGTTTTAATATTTTTGAGTTCATTTATGTCTTTTGTTTTCTTGATTACATAATTTGAAACATGCAGTTTAATTCAGAAGAGGAAAGAGCACTAATTACTATGGATTTGGTGATGGGGGCAATCAACTCTTTAAAGGATAAAATTTGCCATGAAGCATCTCTTGTTTGTTATCCTAAGATCTGCTAGCAAGTGATGGTCCTCTTTAAAGGATAAAATTTGCCTCACTTATTGATGTATTACTTTTTCATAAATAATATATTATTTTTAATTAAAATAATTATACGCTGAGTCATAATCAATGGACATGTGTATCAAAGTGATGTTTTCTTTATATATAATAAATTAAAAAAACTAAATAATAAACTTTTTCTATCACTATTTTTCAAAGCAGAGGCGGTCTCAGGAGCTATATAAAGGTGTTATGGTTGTATAATTTGTATCATACACATAAAATGCCTTCTTCAAATGCATTATCTGCTATGTATCAGCAGCTGGAAAATAATACTAACACTGCAACTAATGGTTCATCTAGTGATAGCAATGGCTCATTTAACAACTCTGAGAACCAACCTCATGCATCCCGAGTTCGAAGTCAAAGTCTTGAAGTTCATAATCTTCCAAATGGACAAAGAAGACGTTTCGAAGTACCTCTAACTACCCCACCGCCTACAGACATGATTACCATTACCCGGTCAAGTGTAAATGGTTGGAGATTTAGTATTCGGGCTCCGTTAACACCTCAACAAGAAGCTTACCTCCAACACGCGCACAATGGTATTTCAGCAATAGAGAGTGCAATGGAATACATCCAGCTAAATGGAATTACTGCAGAATCCATGACTCGACTGTTGATTGTAGTAGAGACGATGCCTGAACAGTTGCGATATGTGGTCAGCATTTTACGCCGTCCACCCTAGTCTTCCTTATCTGTTGAGAAACTATTTTGGTATAATAGAGTATGATTTTGGATAGTGGTATTTTATTATTTTTTTGCTACTATTGTAGTCTTATAATCCGCTTATGCCAGCAGTTAGGTTTGATATCCTTTTGATATATATGTATGTAACTATATATATAGTTTGTAATCTTATTTTGTGTTCTATCTTTTCTGTTGATGAAATTTAAGTTTGTTTTATTAATTGAAATCTAATAAGGAAGTCATATACTACAACAAAAAACCCTTTTCACCTATAAAATACATTACATCAAGTAAAGAATTTGAGACTAGTAGTAGCTAATGCTATCAAAAGCTGATTTATAAGAGAGCTAACATAATAATTAATTAATTAATTAATATAAATATATATTAATTAATATAATAATTATAGTGTAGAGAGGATATAAAAGGTGGAATGTGACATGACAAATTTAAACATCAGTATATTATATAAACAAATGGACAAAATCAAAAAGACATTTTTTTTATTATATAATTAAGCAGTAAAATGCGTTCATTAAATCTAAAATACTAAATATTTCTCTTGAATTATAAAAATTGTAGAATCACATTCTATTAACATTTTTGTACGACAAATTCCCTTGAACTATAGCAACTATAGCAAATGTCTTTTTATTTCATTTTGTTCATTTTGAAAACTATTTATTGATGTAGTACTGATGTGCCGTTAATATGGTGTGACTCAAAAGTCTTAGCAAAAAATACAAGCCTAAATTGTACTGTAAAGAAAAAATTTAAGAATATATTTGTGACACGTGACTACATAAAAAAATTGATAGAAGGTAATAAAAATTACACTAAACTGTAATTTTTTCTAGTTGAAAGAATTTTCGCAATAGAAAAAAAAATCAGGCAATAGAACAAAAATTTAGAGGACTAAATTTTACAATTGTAATAGTATTGGGGACAAATTCTTATTTATCTTGCAAAATTGTACTATATTTGTTGCTTTTTCCAATAATTTGTTATTTATTAGTACTTAACTGAAACTAATTAAAATTCACTTAAAAAAATATATTATCGTTATTGTCAACATATAATTAAAACATTAGCCCATAATTTAAATTATTAAAATATAAAATAGATTAGACCAAAATATTTAATAAAATAACAAATAAAATAATATAATTCTTAACAATCAGTTTTAGGGTGATTCTACAACGCACCCCCTTGAAAGGGATGTACTGATGCAACCTCTACTTGTTTTGGCATTCAAAAAAAAATTTTATTCTATTTTTTTTTTCATATTCATGTACATTATAGCTATTTAAGATATTCTACAAAATTTTGAGAAATTCGAAATAATTTACATTATAGAAAATAATGTTCAAACAGTCTATTTTACACGCGTATAAAATAAAATAGTCACGCGTGCAACACACTACTTGAACGTAATTTTCAGTGTGTTAAACTTTTTCAAAATTTTTTAAAATTTTGCAGGATTTCTTAAATAAATATAATTTACAAGACCATACGAAAAAATTTGACTAAAAAATTATTTCGGATACTAAAACAGATAGAGATGTATTGGTGTATCACTTTTAAGGGGGTACATTATAGAATTTCTCCCAATTTTATTATAATTGTATTTTTAAGTAGAATGAAGTTACTTTTATGATATTAATACTATTTTTTTTAATAATTTTATTTAGTTATTATTTTTTAATTTATTTATCATATCAAATATATTGGACTTTCTTAATTTTTTATTACTATACAAAAATCAAGTTATGTGAAACTGTTATTTACGATTTAGTTGTTTTGTCATAAATAATAAAAGAAAAAATTAACTGTGTATTTAACTGTTTGAATATTATTTTTGAAAATGTAAATTATTAAGAAAATTATTAAATGTCTACTATATTTACAAAATATATGAAATTTAAAAATTATGTCGTTGTAATTATGGATAACCACAATTTTTTTTTTTTAAATAGCCACAAAATTATTATCAAATGCACATTTTTATAATCACTTAATTGTTATAGTTGTGTTGACCTGGGTTTTCGGCAACCAATATAATAATAATAATTAAGAAAGCTATAAGGAATTAATGAGAGAGATTTTTACGTGGTTGGGGCATTAATGAGCCTTAGTCCACGAGTCTGTGTATTTATGATAGTATTTATTACAGAGAATGTTCTTGGTGGATTTTTCCTCTTCTAGTTCTTATGAAACCCAGAATTCTCGACCCCTGCCTTAATGAGTTTGGGGGATATTTATAGTGTTTTTATGGGGTGATCCCTAGAATTGAGGTACAAGTCTTTTTGTAATTCTCAGTAAAGCCACACGTTCCTAATGAATATAACATGGGAAATGCATGGTCTAATCATTAGGCTTTGTAGGGGTTTAATGGACATAGTCCTTTATCCTTCTTGACTGATGTGATTCCTCATAAAGTAGCCGTCACAAGGCTCATTAATCATAGCGTAGTAGCTGCAGAGAGGGGGTTACGCCGCCAGACTTTAAGACATATGGCAGTTTCAATACGCCTTCTCCCATGCGGCATTAAATGCGAGATGACTGTTCAGATAGGATCTGACGCCTCTTGGAGATGCTTTGTTGTAGCTTTGCTCTCCGGGAGTATGTGCGACTCACGTGTCTTCTCCGGGAGGCACGTCTAAGGCTGATCCCTGTGGCTAAAAGGACTTAGCTGAATTATCTAAACATAAAGCCCTTTCAGTCTACGTGTCATCATCCGGTTGGTCCACGTATTTTGGACAAAATCAGGGGCAACATTTACCCCCCAAGCCTTGTTTGGTGAAAAAGTAAACAAGGCTTGCTTAGATGCCTCCAGTTGCCTTATCAGCTTCCTGGCACGTACCTCGGGCGCGTGGTGACATATTAATGACCATCATTACTGCAGTTATTTGCTTTTTGCAGACAACGATTCGTTTTCTGTCCATTTATTGATACGACGCATTAAATGAGTGTCAGACGGGTACTCAAACGTTTTCTACCGTCTTGATGAGTGTTTAATCCAACTGTTGGATCTGTAGAATTCGAATTGATTGCCATCCTAACCGTACGATGGTGGCTGATCACAGTTGTCTCACACCTATTCTGGCCTATAAAAGCCAGCCTTCTTACTTCATTTGGTTACTTTCAGCATTTCACCAAATTTTCTTAAGAGTTTTTCTAGAGAGAAAAGAAGCTTTAAACACAATTGATTTCCTGCTCTCATTCCTTCGACGTTGCCAGTCTTCGTTTTACCAGTGATCAACACCAACCCCCAGCCTTCAAACTTCATGTAAGTCCTTCGTATACCGTATACTTTCTCACTGTTCGTTTATATAGAACGTTTTTATGATTTCTGGGTTGGATGTTTGAACTTCTGGGAATGGTTTTGTTCGAGTTTCTGAATGATGTGCTAAATTCCTCCTTTTTGCTTTTAGATTACTTCTTTTCACTGCGTTTTCTTTGAGGAACCATCCTCATCCCACGTAATGACAACTTTAGGGCTTAGAGTACCTTGCCTTTTCGGCATTACCCCTCTTTTTTTTTTTTTTTCTCTGTTCCTCTTTTTATTTGCAATGTCAGTACCTTTGGGATTCTTGCACACGACTCTTGTCAAGGAAAACTTCTTGGGGCTTTCCTATTTGGCAAGTGTCCGGAGGGGGCCTCTTTCCAGCGGTTAGGGGACCCCCATTCCTTTTTTTGAACATTAGGGTTTGGTTCGGGGCCTAACTGCTGGATTTTTCTATTTTTTCAGAACCAAAAATGTCTGCATCCGCATCCGGTTCCAAATCTGCCAAGAAAGGAGAAGTTCGTTTGGCCACCCTGGAGGAGGTCATGCAGGGTCCTGTGGCCCAGGAGAATTACAAGTCCCATGCCAACGGATGGGAGGCGGCTGAGCTCCACTCCACGCTGACTTGCGCTCACCAGCTGGAGAAGATTGTGGTGGTGGCAGGCATCAAACCTTCGGTCTCTGGGACCTTCCACCGGCTGCCTCGGGACGAGGAGACGCCCAACCATAACTACGGGGGCTTTGGAGCTTGGAGTCAGACCCACTTGATGTCTGGGGCCATGCTCCCTCTCTAGGATTATTTTATAAAGTTTCTTGTTTTTGTTGGCCTCGCGCCGTACCAACTAATTCCCCAAGCTTACCACCTGCTTTCAGGCTTGTTTATTTTTTATGCCGCCCGGAGCTGGGGTTCGCCTAGCCCGACTAAAATATTGTATTTTTATGAACTTGTTTCTATTCCCAAGAAGGGGGATAAATTTAAAGATGGATTTTATGGCCTCCGAGCTCATCGTTTGAATGAGGGCCCGGTCCCTTTCAACCACCAAAAACATGTGAAGGAGTATCGCCACCGCTTCTTCTTCTCCTCCGGTTTCCAGGCCATGGGCTGCCCGGAGCTTCTCACGGAGTGGGTTAGGATCCCTCCTTACATGCGAACTGCGCCTACCCAAGTATTTCTTCAGCGAGCCAAGACCTTCTCCACATATGACAAGAAGGCCCTCGATGTTGGGGAGTTGGTCACGACAGCGAACTGTCGGAAGGCCAAGCTGATTTTGGGGAACCAGTCGGTGGATGACTTCAATCTCCCCTAAGTCATCTGCCCGAACGTGAGGGCTCCGGCCGCAGGAAAGGCGTTCCGGGAGGACATTATTGCCATGGCGGAGGACCGGTACCAGAAGTAGGGAACAAGAGCTGGCCTACATCAAGGACCAGGCGGCTACCGGGAGGACTCTTTGCCTGGAAACTCCGCCGGAGCGAAGGACCCCTAGGCCCAAGCCTGTGGTCCCGGTCCCCAATACTGGTGCTCCCGATGCCAACACTTCGGGTTCTGGTAAGTCTCCTTTAATAATACATTATGTTCCTCCCGTCCGAGAGTATGCCCACCTTAGACCTATAGGGTTCGATGAGCGCCTTCGTAGGTTTAGAATGCCTTCTACCCGGTGGGGGAATCATGCCAAAGAGTACTACTTCTCCCACTTAGGCCATTTTTAAGGTCGATCCCAGATGGGTTCTGGACCTCCGGCTCCTATTCCCATGGATCACTCAGCCCACTTATCTTCCAGCGGGTTTCTTCCCTCAGACAGCTTTCTCGGGGATGATGAAGCTAGCGTTATGATTCGAGACTTTGCTAGGGCCGAATTAGAGAGTCAGGGTAGGACTAGTTTTATTGCTTTTTTGCTGAGTGCATGCCTTTCTCATGAATATCCTAACACTTAGCATATTTCTTTGTTGCAGCAGTCAGGCCTATGGAGGATGTCTTGGCCACTCTTGGTGAGGCCTACAGTCCCGATGCCTCTCTTCCTTTGGCTCCCTCCCAGTCGGTGACCCCCGGGAGGTCCTCCTCCAATGCCCCTTCAGGCGCGATCGTCTTGATAAACGAGGAGGAAGTCGAGGAAGTAGAGGTGGCAGACGCGGCCGCCCTTGAGCGTAAGCGAAAGGGCAAGATGGTGGAGGCTGAACCTTCTAAGCGGACCCGAAGGGGGGACACTCCGGCGCCGAGCAATGATTCTGGAATTCCTTCCGAAGCGGAGGAATACACTGTGCCGCACGGCATAGTGTTGATAGCGGTTCCCGCGGACGAGGAGAGGCAAAATCTTCGAGTGGCCAAACACAACTACGCCCTTGACGAGTACAGTCGGGGGCATGCTGAGGTGGAGGCCTTGAAGGAGATTTTGTGGGAGGAGCAGCAGAACACTCTTCACGAGGACGCCTTTCGGAATCCGTGGGACCTGAACATGGATCTGGTGACGGACTGGTTTAACCGCTTTATCAGGCCAACCTTAGCTCCCTTTGCCTCGGAGATGACCAGCCAGTTTGTTTCCCACCTGACTCAATTCATGCCTAAAAGATATGCTGCTTGCGCCTCTCTGAACTCTATTTACCAGGTCCAAGATATTAGCTCTGCCATGGCCTCGGTGAGTGTTTGTAATCTATTCCCTCCTTTGATATTTTGTCTAAGGCATCTGATCTCACTCTTGTCTCTTTTTTCAGATTATTGCCGAGACCGGCCGCCTTTCTAAGACCTTAATTGATCATGGCTTCGTCATGTCTGAATTCGGGGGCATAGACGAGGCTGTGAGGATCCTGCGGGACTTATCTGCTGAAAGGCAGGCATTCCAAGAGCAGGCTCAAGAAAGGGAGGCCCTTGCAGAGGCGAAGTTCCGAGAGGAGGCCAAGCAGAGGGAGGCTGAGGTGGAGGCGAGGCACCAGGAGGCGCTGAAGGTGGAGGACGAGGCCTTAGCCACGACCAGACGTGAGCTTCGGGAGGCCAGGGAAGCTATGGACGAGATGGCTGCCAAGGTGAAGTCCTTAGAGGAGTTGCACCAGGCAGACTTGTAGTCTACGGCCAACCTGACCGTGGAGGTGAAGGAGCTGAGGGACTTCAGAGATCAGGCCTTGAAGAAGGCCAAAAGAGATGAGCTTCTGACCCCCATCTCATGCAAGCATTGCGCCAAGCGCTTTGATGACGGCGTCTACATGGCCTGGCAGTCAAATGGCCAGAGTATCAAGCTTGACTTCTATCCCCAGCCTGAAGAGGCTCTTGCTAAGTTCCGGGAGAAGAAGAAAAGGCTTGATGCTTTACTTGAAGCGCGTCGGGGCCCTCATCTTCCTCCTTGCATTGATTAGGCCGCGGAGTCCAACAAAGATTTCACCATTACAATCATATTTTTCTTCTTTTATATACAGTCTTTTTTCTTTTCTTTAAGACAATTTGGATTATCTTTTAAGGGGAGACAGTTATAAAGGCCCGTCCCTAGGCCCTTGGTATATTATATATATATTTTTTTTGAACCTGCCCTTTGGGTCAGGATATTTTAAATATATATGTTCACTTTGATATATATTCTGTTTGGTCTTGCTTTTACTTTTGGTCTGTTTTAAATTCGTCCATGTGGTAGGCCTTAGTACCCCCCCTGAGTGGCATGAAAATTTTGTTTTTAAGGCACTCAGTTTTATTTAAAATTTAGAGGTTGCATACACTTTTACGGTACAAATTCAACAAGGCCTAAGTTTACATATTTGGACTATTGATAATACTTCCGGAGATGATCGGCGTTCCAAGCCCTTGGCACGATGGTTCCGTCCAATCTTTTTAGCTTATAGGTTCCGAAGCCGATCTCATCCTCAATTTCATATGTCCCTTCCCAATTTGGTTTAAGTACCCCCACTCCGGGTTCTTGGGTGGCTGGAAAGACTCTTCTTAAGACCATATCGCCAATAGTGAATTTTCTATTTTTGACTTTAGAGTTAAAGTACTTAGTCACCTTCTTTTGATAAGCCGCCATTCGTATTTGAGACTCGTCCCGGATTTCCTCAACTTGATCCAACGCTTCATGTAATAAAGCTTGGTTTGTTGCTGGATCATAAGTTGTTCTCCTGTGGGACGGGAATAACGTTTCCACTGGGACCATTGCTTCACAACCGTACGCCATTGAAAAATGCGAGTGGCCGGTCGTAGTTCTTGGGGTCGTCCGGTAGGCCCATAACACTCTTGGAAATTCTTCAGGCCAATTGTTTTTGCAGGCCAGCAGCTTTTTCTTTAGGGTGACCTTTAGGATTTTGTTGACCACTTCTGCTTGTCCGTTTGTTTGCGGTCTTGCCACTGCGGAGAAGCTTTTAATGACTCCGTGTTGGTTGCAAAAGTCAGTGAACTCTTTGTTGGGTTTTATGCCCTAAATAAAACTCATTTCAATATAATCAGATTTACTTATTAATATAGATCAGAAATAACATTTAATGTTGCATGGTTCACATGATTTATTTCATGATTATATGTACATAATGTATAAATTCATCTGAAACCCTTTTCACATACTTGATCCTGTTTATTGTGCCGTCAACACATTGGAAAGTAAACATGATTATGTGAATAAAGTTTCCTAGATTTATCAGACATAGGGTTTTACTGATATGATAATCTACAACAGAGTTTACTTGCATTTGTAGAAGTGCTATGTTCTTTCCAGAGCATTGGTTAAAGTAAAGCTCAGGTTGGATGCATGGAGTATGCATCGGAAGGGACCGATATTGAACTTTGACTTAGATTTATTCAACTTACCGTAATATCTATTCAAGTCAATATCGCCTAGTTGATCCTAGATCAAATGATCTTAATCCTGTTATGATTAGGCTCAATCTTGAAAGGCTATTCGTGTTCTTTGATTTGTTAGTTAAGCCTACTTTTAGGTCAGGGTGATACGTACATTTTGGGAACACGGTAGTGCAATTGAGTGGGAGCGCTAGCATAAACATGGAATCTATAGCTTCTATCTGGCGAATAGTAAGCAAAGGATGATCTCATTCGAGCTTGACCAAACGAACATAAATGGTGGAGTACTCATTTCACATAAGCTGAAATATCATTTATACGGGGTCAAGTGTTTTAAGGATAAAATACATAGTAGGGTGTTACGGTAATCTAATCCCTTTACAGTGTAGATCATTCATATAGAGGATCATTGATCACATTAGGATTATAACAATGGATAACTAATGATGTATCTATATGGTGGAACATATAGAGCATTCTATTATACTGAGAGTGCAATTCTAAGTTCTATGCGTGGATTCAACGAAGAATTAATAAGTTAGTGAATTTTAGTGCTAAATTCTTGATCTACTTATTGGAAGCTCGGTTATATAGACCCATGGTCCCCGCACTAGTTGAGATAATATTGCTTGTAAGACTCATATAATTGGTTTTGATTAATCAATTATAATTCTCAAATTAGACTATGTCTATTTGTGAATTTTTTCACTAAGTAAGGGCGAAATTGTAAAGAAAGAGTTTTAGGGGCATATTTGTTAATTATGATACTTTGTATGGTTCAATTAATAAATATGATAAATGACAATATTATTTAATAATTATTGATAGTTATTAAATAGTTAGAATTGGCATTTAAAAGGTTGAATTTGAAAATTGGCGTTTTTGAAAAAATCAGATGCATAAAAGATAAAACTGCAAAATTGCAAAAAGTGAGGCCCAAATCCACTAGTATAGGGCCAGCCACTTTTGTAGGAAATTTAAACTGATATTTTCATTATTTTAATGCCAAATAATTCAAACCTAACTCTAGTGGAATGCTATAAATAGATAGTGAAGGCTTCAGGAAAATTACACTTAAATTTTCTACTTTTTCATTCAGAAAAAACTGAGCCTTCTCTCTCCCTATCTTTGGCCGAACCCACTCTCTCTCTTCCTCATTGAGATTTCAAAATTCTTAGTGTAAGAGTAGTGCCCACACACAGCAAGTGATACCTCAATCATAGTGAGGAAGATCGTGAAGAAAGACATTCAGCAAAGGAGTTTTAGCATCAAAGATTCAGAAAAAGAGATCCAGGTTCAGATATTGATAATGCTCTGCTACAGTCTGGAATCAAGGGCTAGATATCTGAACGGAAGGAGTCATTATATTCCGCTGCACCCAATGTAAGGTTTCCTAAACTTTATATGTGTTTATTTCATCGTTTTAGAAAGTTCATATTTAGGGTGTTAATCAACATACTTGTGAGTAGATCTAAGATCCTGGTAAAATAAATTCCAACAACTGGTATCAGAGCCATGGTAATTGATTTACTTGCAAGAAATTTGGACTTTAAAACGATTGTTTGTTTGTTTTTGGATGGTATCATGTTGTATTGAGTGTTATTTGATGATTGATTGATGTTTGTGAATTTTCGTTAAAAATAATTGTGATTCTGTTCCTGGAATTATTTTTATTAGATAGTATGGAAAAAATTAAGCAAGTTACTTTTTTTACAGAACTCAATTTCGATTTAATTTGAATTAGTTATGATTTTTTGAAGATTTGAAAAAATCGGAGCTGTGTTGAAATTTTCCTGCGATCGCGAAAACTGTCCGTACATCTCACAATTTTTTCGTTTTTCTTCGTTTTTTCATGCTTTTTCATGGAATTAACTTCCGATTTTTTGTGTCGTTCTGTATTTATACTATTACTATCCCTAATTCAATTCTAATTATCATTTTGAATTAATTTAATATTTTTTAAATTTAATTCAAGATATTAGTGTAATTTGAATTTGAAAATAGTTAGTATCTATCTTTTTGCTTAATAATCTATCTTATTTTAAAATTTGATTATATCTTATCTTATTTTTAAATTTAAGGTCAGATTTAAAATATTTAAAATTTTTTTTTTTAATAAATTGACCTTATTTAAATTTAAAATAAGATAACTATAATCATGTAATTTTTAAAGGATGTAAGATATTTTGCTAACTTTTAAATTTTGTTATTTTATTTATTTAAATTACATTTAAAATCTGAAAAAGATATTCATTTATCTTTTTTAATTTTTTATTTAATTTTTATTTATAAAATAACATTTAAATTTTAAAAGTAGGATAACAAATTTTGAAATGATATTTAGGTTGGTTGAAACCTAATTTTTCAAAATTGTAGGTTTAATTTTAAATTTAAATTTTTTTTAAAATTTTCGAATTTTTTTTTATCTTTTTTTAATTTTCGAAAAATAAATATTTTATTTATTTAATTAATTATTTCGAAATTAATTATTTAATTTAAAATTAAATAAATCCTACATCCAACTATCCAGCTAACCTTGTTGCAGGAGTATGTGTTTTAGCTTGTGTGTAAGTTTTCAAAACCTATTATTGCTTGATTGCAAATAGCCATGGTTAACTTGTTGACAGATCCAATGATCTCATTTTAACTCATGGCTCCCTTGGTCAAGTAAATAATTTGTAACAGGTAATTTTCACAATCTTCTTTCATCTCTGTATGACCTAGCAACATGATAGGACCCATCCAAAGTGTGCCTGTGTGAGCCTATGTGTTTAATTTCATTATAGATGCATATAGGTTGTTGTTGCTAAATAAAATATCATAGTTCTTGATAGATTTTATTTAGGCCCATTTAGTTTTTGGGCCTATTCAATTAATAACAGTTGTTTATTTTAAGGTTAAATTCCTCTCTTTTGGGCCTTGTGTGAGAGTTGGGAGCCATAGTAGTGGGTACGCAATACTGAACCCAGCACCCCCTCACATGAACCACCCCAATTGTGAAGGCCCATTTGCCTGATTTGAATAACTGTACTAGGTTAATTAAACTAGTTTAACCTAATAAAATTGATTAGCAACATAATTAATTTCATTTATTTTGAAATTAATTTAAGAAAATTATAGTTTAAAGAATTTTTTATTCTAAGCTAAACTATATGTATTTTCTTGTATTTAATTAAATATAGAATTATAACCATCTAGATTCTTTCTGGAGCTTAATTTAAATTTTTCATTAAATATTCCTATTTAAGTTGACATTTAGTTATCTTCAACTAACCAACTTAAATCTGAATATCTTTTGGATTTAAAATTTCAAAATTAAGTTAAGGAATTTTAGGCATTGGTTATTAAGATTCTTTAGATATTTTTTTAAGTTAATATCTTTTCGAATATTAACTTAAAATGGAATATTTTAGATATTTTCTTAAGTTAATATCTTTTCGAATATTAACTTAAAATGAAATATTTTCAAATTAAGTGGTTACAACTTAATTTTTGATATTTAATTAAATTTAAATTTGAAAATATTTAAGTTCTAGATTTTTTTTCTAATACAACTTAAATTAGATATTTTTTCAAATTTTCTGGAAAAGATACTTAGTCAAATAAGATATTTTCTGATAGTTATTTCTAGACTCCTTATTATTTCTAATATTAAATAGGAAAATATTATACATTGTAAAATTAATTATTTAATAATTAATTTTGGTACAATTTATTTTAAGTATATTTTTTCCTAGTATTAAACTAGAGATTAATAATTAAGCCTTCTCTACACTTAATTATTTATTTATTGAATTTAATACATTTAATTAATTTGAAAATTAAATATCTAAGTTGATTTTCACCATGATACTTAAATATTTCTTTTTCATGACACTTAATTAAATAGAAAATTATTTTTAGTTGAAATTTATTTTTTCAACTAAATTTAAATAATTTTCAAAATATATTTTTTTCTTTATTTTATTAATCAATTTTCGAAATTGCATTTCATAATGCAAGATGATTTTGAATTTATCTTGAAAAATAGATTAAGTTGTAAATTAATTATTTATTTTAATTAATTCTTGGATCAACTTAAATCAATGATTTTTTCATTTATTGATTAATTTAAAATAAATTGAATTAAAGTATATTATTAGAAATTGAATTAATTAATCAAAGGAAAATCTAGATAGATGATATTTTTGCTTGAAGTATTTTTGTAGTGTATTTAATTAAATAGAAAATTGATATTTAAGTTAATTTTCATCATCATACTTAAATATTTGAAATTTTTCTTATATATTTAATTAAATAGGAAAATTATATTTTTTTTGTTGTAAATTAATTTTATTAATTAATTTTGGGCCAACATTAAATTAGAATAATTTTTTCAGGATTAATTTTTTATTTTAACATGCATTTTCGAAAATTGTGTCCTTGAATACTTTAATTTTTTGAAATGCAATATATATTTATAGAAAATTAAATTTGAGTTGTAAATTAATTTAAATTAATTTTGAAACAACTTAAATTGAATATTTTTCTAAATATTTATTGGAAATTATTACTAAGATGGAAATAATTCATGTTATTTTCATATCCATCTAAGTAAAATTTATAAATATTAAATTAAAATTTATATTTAGAATTTTTCATTCTAAATTGGAAATTTTAAATAAATATATATTTAAAATAAATAGATTAAATAAAGTGAATCAAAGAAAATACAACTCACTTTAAATAATGAGCTTGATTATTATTAAGATATTTGATCTCCATTGTTGGTCTTACAAAAGTTAAATGTTTTCAATATAACCTCGAGATGCTAGACTTCGTCCCCCTATGGATGGTTATTCGTTGAACGCATTTAACACCATAAGATTTCATTTGATAAGTGTTTTGTGAGTTTTCATCTCTATTTAGACTCTCCCCTACGGTGACTACTTAGAGATAAACTCATAAAACAAGAAACAATGGTGAAAGCTCATAAAATAAGAATAACCTTGACTCTCGCCTACCGGGACAACGTTGGATTCTTATTTTGATCGAATAAAAGGTTGCTAGAATGGTTTCTATTTTAGATGAGCTGACAACTCTATTCAATGAATGATACTTTGACTCTCGCCTACCGGGACACTGTACCAGTTTGTTGAAAACCTTGGAAATTATTTAGGATTGTATGTTTTAGTATTTTTACTGGTCATTCCTACTTGCTATATGTTTAATAATTTCTGAATTGTGTATGAATTTATATTGAACCATGTTAATTTCTGTTATTAAATTGTAGTTTAATTTCGAATCTTCATGGTTGGTCTAACATGTTTGTTTATCTAATGAGATAAATCCCTAATGGATTTTCACCATTAGACATACATAATAGTGTAAGATCTCGAAAGATAAATATTGTATATGCAACATCTAGCTGTTCATCAATTGATGACACCTTAGACTAGTATTTTTACAATATGAAACAAGAAGATTACATAAATAAGATTACTTTGTCTTTCGCTAATCGAAGCATCGTTGGATTCTTATTTATAAACGAAATTATTCTAATTCCTCTTAGCTTATTCATTTCGAAAAGCTCGATAACATATCATTGGATGAATGGTCTATAAATCATTTCATGTCATTCTATATTTTCTCTTAAGAAATTAAATGACGCATATGATTATAATCCCGAAACTCTATTCCCAATTGATATAAATCCTCAATCTTAGAAATCTCCTACTTGTATGGGCAAATCTGACTTAGAGTTTAAAATACTAGTGGTGGTCCAAGATAGAATTACTCATTATATTTGGTATAAATTTAAGTCTTTGACTTTAATTTTAGATTCCAAATAGAAATTTTCTTATATTTCTAATTCTAGATACAATACAGTTACACTTTCTGAAGTGTTTAATATCCATCTTTTATTAATGGATTCAAACTGTATGGAATATGAGTTAGGTATTCTGTGACCAGGATCCACTTGCACTATTCTAAGAATTCTTTGATGTAACTAAACCTATGTCATCAAAAGACACTACCACATTTTTTTTAATCTATGCCAATTGTATCTTGTTCATAGTGGATTTGACAAGATCAATCTCTGCAAAGAGTTAATATGCCTATATCCACTGAAAGTAGTTCTCATTCGCAGATGGATGTACATTCAGGGGTGGATATGAGTTTTTCGTTGTATTCTTAAAACGATAACTCTAGATTATACCTTTTAGCAAGAAATGAAATGTTTAAAAATTTCATTAATTTCTAGCACTGGTTAAAATCATTAAGGTAAGTGGTTAAAGATCTTGCGAACTGATAGGGGTGGAGAAATAGTTAGTAGAGATGCAGTTCAAAGATCATTAAATTGATTTTTGAATTATATCCAAACTTACCTCCCCAGAAATTTCGAGTTGCATATTGATGATTAGTTACTAGTCGTTGCCTAATTCCTTCTATGGTAATACAATTTCAGAATGATGTAATGGTTGTATACTTAATGTAAATCATTCTTTTCCAGATTCATGGATGACCTAATCAAAATTTTAAGAAAAGCTAGAACTGTTAACCATGGTTTGTTAGCTATTCTAAGTGATTAGGGGTGGACCATCCCATTGTCAATAGATAAGAAAGTGTTTGTTCAAACAAATACTACTTTTCTAAGATAATGATTAAGTCTGAAAACAAGTAGCAAATAAAGGAGATATTTTTCTTGATTCCAAAAGTGTTCTATCATCTTATATAACATATGATGATCCCACTGCCTCTGTTGTCTTGTCACAACCGAAGAGATCAATACCATTTAGTTTTCTTCGACATAATTCACAGTACCTTGTCGTAGTGGGAGAGTTTCTAGGAACTCACCTTCTTATAACTTGGGAGACACTAGTGATTAAAATCCATTGTGAGTTTAAACAAGTAATGGATTGTCAAGATAAGAAACTAAGAAGAAAAGCCAATAGAACTATGGTTTAATCCATTCACATGGAATAACCTAAAGTTTTCTATTACAAGGATATAAAAGGAAATTTTCATTTATAAGTCCATTCAATGGACTTAACAAAACTTCCTGTTCCTAGTATTATAGGTTTGAGTTTATCTAAACCTATGGCTTGTGATATACCTGGTAATTGCTTACTCTAATGCAAGCAACTTACTTTAGTAAGATGCTGAAGCATTTTCTTTCTAATGGAAATCTATAGAAGCTTCACAACTTCTTAGGCATAGGTTTTATTTATCTAAGGAAAAGTCTCAACTATTCTAGAAAAGATAAAGCCAGGAAAGAATTTCTTATATCAACAGTGAGAGGTCTTAGATATGCTTTTGTATGCCTTAGACCAGACACCTGCTGTTGAGTGGGAGTAATGAGTAGGTATCAGATTAATCCAGGAGAAGAACATTGGAAGACAATCAAGTAAATCTTAAGATAAAGAAGAGGAACTATATGTTAGTCTATAAGGGTGTGTTTAAAACTCTTAGACTACACCATATCGGATTTCGAAATTTGCCTTTGTGCTATTTAATCTTTATGATAAGATGGTGGTTACTCTGGGGGTGGAATAGTGATTTTGGAGAAGTGTAAAAACCTATCTGAAGTCTCTAGGTCTACCAGAGAGGGACTGAATGTTAAGGTTGCAGGAAAGGTACTTATTCAGTCTAAGGAAAGTTCTATACATTTTTGGCATCATTCCAAATTGCCTTAAACTACTAGTGTTAATTTCCTGATTAACCAAAAGTAGTTGCCAAAGGTATAGAATCCAGTATCCCAAGAGAGTAGACATATAGAGAGGAATTTCACATTATCAATGATTTTGTGATTAAAGGAAGAGTAATGGTGGAGAAAAGGTTGTGGTTAATTCAACATTTCAGATCCTATTACGAGGAGTTTACTACTACTACACTTGATTTGTATATCAAGGTGTTGAGATTATTTGAAACGCACTTTTTGTTTTATATTAGTGCAAGTGGGAGTTTGTTGGGTTTTATGCCCTAAATAAAACTCATTTCAATATAATCAGATTTACTTATTAATATAGATCAGAAATAACATTTAATGTTGCATGGTTCACATGATTTATTTCATGATTATATGTACATAATGTATGAATTCATCTGAAACCCTTTTCACATACTTGATCCTGTTTATTGTGCTGTCAACACATTGGAAAGTAAATATGACTATGTGAATAAAGTTTCCTAGATTTATCAGACATAGGGTTTTACTGATATGATAATCTACAACAGAGTTTACTTGCATTTGGAGAAGTGCTATGTTCTTTCCAGAGCATTGGTTAAAGTAAAGCTCAGGTTGGATGCATGGAGTGTGCATCGGAAGGGACCGATATTGAATTTTGACTTAGATTTATTAAACTTGCCGTAATATCTATTCAAGTCAATATCGCCTAGTTGATCCTAGATCAATTGATCTTGATCATGATATGATTAGGCTCAATCTCGAGAGGCTATTCGTGTTCTTTGATTTGTTAGTTAAGCCTACTTTTAGGTCAGGGTGATACGTACATTTTGGGAACACGGTAGTGCAATTGAGTGGGAGCGCTAGCACAACATGGAATATATAGCTTCTATCTGGCGAATAGTAAGCAAAGGATGATCTCCTTCGAGCTTGACCAAACGAACATAAATGGTGGAGTAATCATTTCACATAAGCTGAAATATCATTTATACGGGGTCAAGTGTGTTAAGGATAAAATACATAGTAGGGTGTTACGGTAATCTAATCCCTTTACAGTGTAGATCATTCATATAGAGGATCATTGATCACATTAGGATTATAACAATGGATAACTAATGATGCATCTATATGGTGGAACATATAGAGCATTCTATTATACTGAGAGTGCAATTCTAAGTTCTATGCGTGGATTCAACGAAGAATTAATAAGTTAGTGAATTTTAGTGCTAAATTCTTGATCTACTTATTGGAAGCTCGATTATATAGACCCATGTTCCCCGCACTAGTTGAGATAATATTGCTTGTAAGACTCATATAATTGGTTTAGATTAATCAATTATAATTCTCAAATTAGACTATGTCTATTTGTGAATTTTTTCACTAAGTAAGGGCGAAATTGTAAAGAAAGAGTTTTAGGGGCATATTTGTTAATTATGATACTTTGTATGGTTCAATTAATAAATATGATCAATGACAATATTATTTAATAATTATTTATAGTTATTAAATAGTTAGAATTGGCATTTAAATGGTTGAATTTGAAAATTGGCATTTTTGAAAAAATCAGATGCATAAAAGATAAAACTGCAAAATTGCAAAAAGTGAGGCCCAAATCCACTAGTATAGGGCCAGCCACTTTTGTAGGAAATTTAAACTGATATTTTCATTATTTTAATGCCAAATAATTCAAACCTAACCCTAGTGGAATGCTATAAATAGATAGTGAAGGCTTCAGGAAAATTACACTTAAATTTTCTACTTTTTCATTCAGAAAAAAACTGAGCCTTCTCTCTCCCTATCTTTGGCCGAACCCACTCTCTCTCTTCCTCATTGAGATTTCGAAATTCTTAGTGTAAGAGTAGTGCCCACACACAGCAAGTGATACCTCAATCATAGTGAGGAAGATCGTGAAGAAAGACATTCAGCAAAGGAGTTTCAGCATCAAAGATTCAGAAAAAGAGATCCAGGTTCAGATATTGATAGTGCTCTGCTACAGAAAGGAATCAAGGGCTAGATATCTGAACGGATGGAGTCATTATATTCCGCTGCACCCAATGGAAGGTTTCCTAAACTTTATATGTGTTTATTTCATCGTTTTAGAAAGTTCATATTTAGGGTGTTAATCAACATACTTGTGAGTAGATCTAAGATCCTGGTAAAATAAATTCCAACACTCTTTGCAATCGAATTGCTATCCATTGTCAGAGACTATTTTGTGAGGCAAGCCATATGGAGACACTATGTTTTTAATAACAAAGTCTAGTGCTTTTTTAGTAGTTATAGTCTTCATTGGCTCAACCTCCGTCCATTTAGTGAAGTAGTCTACTGCTACTATTGCATACTTTACTCCTCCCTTTCTTGTTGGCAGGGTGTTGGAATTTATTTTACCAGGATCTTAGATGTAATGACCGCTCTAGTAATTTAGATTAGTAAGGGCAATTAGCACTAATTTTTATTATCTCTAATAGGCGCATTAGGTTTATGCCGATTAGGATCGAAGATAGGGAATTGAGTACTGACCTCATAGAATTGAAATTAACTGAGTTTGATATTATACTAGGAATGGATTTTCTATCCAAGTATTCGGCCAGTATAGATTGTAGGCGTAAAATGGTGACTTTTCAGCCGGAAGGTGAAGATCCATTTGTTTATGTTGGATCAGTTCAGGGGTCTCGGATCCCGGTTATTTCTGTGCTGAGGGCTAGGGATTTACTATGCAATGGTTGTGTAGGATTTCTAGCAGTGGTATTTGACTCCAGCAGACCTGAAACATTTGGGCCTGAGGTAGTCCGGGTGGTGAACGATTTTCTTGATGTGTTTCCCGAGGAGTTGCCGGGATTGCCGCCACAACGAGAGATTGACTTTGTAATTGATTTGGCACCTGGAGTCGAACCTGTTTCTAAAGCTCCATATAGGATGGCTCCAGTGGAACTCAAGGAGCTTAAGTTACAACTTCAGGGGATGCTTGACATTGGGTTTATTCGACCCAGTGTATCGCCCTGGGGAGCTCCGGTTCTTTTTGTGAAAAAGAAAGATGGTTCCCTCAGAATGTGTATTGATTATCGAGAAGTAAACAAGCTGACGATTAAGAACAAGTACCCATTGCCCAGGATCGAGGATCTGTTCGATCAGCTTCAGGGAAACACAGTGTTTTCGAAGATTGATTTACGGTCGGGTTATCATCAACTCAGAATTCGGGAGGAGGACATACCGAAGACTGCTTTTAGAACCAGATATGGGCACTATGAGTTTCTGGTAATGTCGTTCGGATTGACTAATGCTCCTGCGGCCTTTATGGATCTTATGAATAGGGTATTCAAGGATTTCCTCGATAACTGCGTTATAGTGTTTATCGATGACATTCTTGTATACTCTCAGTCAGAAGAGGAGCACGAGCATCATCTTTGAATGGTGTTACAGCGACTTAGGGATCACAAGCTGTATGCTAAATTCAAAAAGTGCAAATTCTGGTTGTCCGAGTGTCCTTTCTGGGTCATATTGTTGGAAAGAATGGAATTATGGTCGATCCAAGCAAGGTCGAATCAGTGAAGAATTGGCCGTGGCCCAAGTCTGTGACGGAAGTTTGAAGTTTTCTCGGGTTAGCAGGGTATTATCGACGTTTCGTCGAAGGATTTTCTAAACTTTCTATGCCCCTAACCGAATTGACCAAGAAAAATCAGAGATTTGTGTGGTCAGATAAGTGTGAGTCAAGCTTTCAGGAGTTGAAGCAACGTTTGATAACAGCTCCGGTGTTAGCTTTGCCATCAGATCAAGAGAAATTTGTTGTTTATTGTGATGCATCCAGATAGGGTCTGGGATGTGTTCTGATGCAAGCTGACAGAGTCATAGCCTATGCCTCTCGTCAACTGAAGGATTATGAGCAGCGTTACCCAACTCATGATTTAGAGCTCGCTGCTGTGGTTTTTGCTTTAAAGATTTGGCGACATTATCTTTACGGTGAAAAATGTGAGATTTATACTGATCATAATAGTCTTAAATACTTTTTCACCCAGAAAGATCTGAATATGAGGCAGAGAAGGTGGTTGGAGTTAGTTAAGGACTACGATTGTGAAATACTGTATCACCCCGGGAAAGCCAATGTTGTGGCCGATGCTCTAAGCAGAAAAGGTCCCGGTCAAGTGTGTACTACGGTTATGATAGCCCCTCGACTAGCATTGGAAATGGTTAGTGCAGGAATTGAGTTCGTGGTCGGGAAGTTACATAATTTAACACACCAATCTGATCTGTTGGAGAGAATCAGAAAGGCACATCTAGAAGATCCCGAGCTAGTTAAAGCTCGAGACAAAGGAGTGGCTGGTAGGCCTAGAGGCTTTTCAGTCTCGAGCAGTGGAATATTGCTATATAAAGCTCGAGTTTGTGTTCCTAGTGTTGATGAGCTTAAGAAAGAAATACTGGATGAAGCTCACACCACGCCTTATTCGTTGCATCCGGGAACCACCAAGATGTATCAGGATTTGAAACCCTACTTCTGGTGGTATGGGATGAAAAGAGATGTGGTGGACTACGTGTCCAAGTGTTTAACCTGCCAGCAGATTAAGGCTGAACATCAGAGGCCGGCAGGGTTATTGCAGCCTTTAATCCTTCCAGAATGGAAGTGGGAGGACATCGCAATGGACTTCGTAACTGGTTTGCCTAGAACCACAGGGATGTATGATTCAGTATGGGTTATGGTGGACAGATTCACAAAGTCAGCTCACTTTCTACCAGTAAAAGTTACATATTCAGTGGATCAGCATGCTGAATTGTATGTGAAGGAGATAGTTCGTTTCCACGGAGCCCCTAAATCTATCGTGTCAGATAGGGATCCAAAGTTCACATCGAAATTTTGGGTGAGTCTTCAGAAGGCTATGGGTACCAAGTTAAAGTTTAGTACAGCCTTTCACCCTCAGACTGATGGTCAGTCAGAAAGAACTATCCAGATTTTAGAAGACCTACTGCGAGCCTGTGTCATGGACTTTGAGGGTTCATGGAGTAAGTACTTGCCTTTAATTGAATTCTCCTACAACAATAGCTACTAGAGTACAATAGGAATGGCTCCCTATGAGATGTTATATGGTAGAAAATGTCGTTCTCCTATTCATTGGGACGAGACAGGAGAAAGGAAGTACTTGGGTCCAGAGTTAGTGCAGAGGACCAATGAAGCTATTAATAAGATCAAGGCTCGGATGCTTGCTTCTCAAAGCAGGCAGAAAAGTTATGCTGATCCGAAGCCCAGAGATGTTACATTTCAGGCAGGGGAACATGTTTTCCTGCGGGTTTCACCAAGGAAGGGTATTAGGCGCTTCGGGAAAAAGGGTAAGTTAAGCCCTAGGTTCATCGGGCCATTTCAGATACTCGAGAAGGTCGAGCAGGTAGCATATCGGCTAGCCTTGCCACCAGTATTATCGGCTATGCATGACGTATTTCATATTTCTATGTTAAGGAAATACGTGTCAGACCCGACTCATGTCTTGAGTTATGAAGCCCTTGAACTACAACCAGACTTATCCTATGAAGAGCAACCTGTTCAGATTTTGGATAGAAAAGAAAAAGTTCTTCGGAACAAGACTATTGCACTGGTTAAGGTGCTCTGGAGGAACAGTAAGGTGGAAGAAGCCACCTGAGAATTGGAGTCAGATATGAGGACTCAACATCCAGAGCTATTCAGGTTAGATTTCGGGGACGAAATCCTAATAACGGGGGGATAATTGTAATGACCGCTCTAGGAATTTGGATTAGTAAAGGCAATTAGCACTAATTTTTAATTATTTTATTATTATGGTGAATTAATTTAATTGTGGACCCCAATATTTAGAAATAAATATTAGAGTTATAATTTCTCAATTTCGGAGATTTTATTAAACTCTAGGGGTATTATTTAGTTTATATGTGTAATATGTTAAATTTGTAATTTTATTGCTCGGCGACAACAGAAAATGCGATGGATGGCTAGATTGATCACATGGGTAAGTTTAGAACCCTATTTCATAGTGGGAGATATTTTAGAGAAAATAAATTATCGGGATTGAGCGGGGTTATGGAAATTGACCATTTTACCCCTAGCTATAGAAATACCCTAGTTTTATGTCAAAAGGGCATTTTAGTCTTTTCCTTGGTGGGAGTAGGTGGCAGCCATGGGTGTTGAGACCTAATTAATTTTATTGTTGATTGAAAAATAAGGGATTACTTTGAAGAAAAGAAAAGAATTAAGAAAAGAAGGAAAATTGGAATTTAGAGATTTCTTAAACTCTCTCTCTCTTTCTTTCGGCTGGGGCAGAACAAGGGTAAAGGATCAAAGTTTAATCTTGTTTTTCTGGGATTAAGCTAGGATTCAAGGAGGTTTCATCTAAGGTAAGCCCTAGAACTCTTGTTTATGTATTATTGAGCTTTTTACTTAGTTTAAACTTGTGATTTTGAGAATAAGTGGCTGTTAGGTTTTAAAATGTTTAGGGTTCGAATTCTAGAGTTATTTTGAGTTGATTTAAGTCCCTAGCTTCTGGTTTTGGTGCTTGATATTGGTTCTAAGCAAGCTTGAGTTTTGAAACTCAAGCTTTGAGCTTTAATGGCATAATTGGATTTATTGGTTTGTTCTGTGAAATACTGCTTGGATTCTATTGTGTATGCATTGTATAGGTGTACTGGAGAGTTTGGTAAGGTTTGGGCTTGATTTGAGTTAAGGGGAATGATTTTGGGTTCCCAGCAGCAGAACCGGAATTCCGGTTCTGGGAGACCAGTACCAATCGGTTGACCGGTTGGTGACCCAGAACCGGATTGCCGGTTGGGAACCAGTCTGCCTATTGGGGGAATTTCCAGAACCCTAGTTTTGGCCAATTTTGAGATATTTAGGGTATTGCCATGAGGTTTATCGATAGGGAAACTTTTAGTTTCAAGTTTAAGTCCCGGAAAGTGATTTAGCGAGTCACTCATCTGTATTACTATTATTGTGATTAGGGCATCCATCTAGCACGTGAATTCCGTTCAGGTCGGCCAGCACACTTGAATTCGGAAAACAGGTAAGAACTGTGTATAATGTGTGATATGAATATTCGAATGTATGTATGTGTTAATATATATACATGCTTATTTTTTGTGATTCATACACTACCAACACTTGTACGGTTGCGGTACAGAGTGCATTGGTAAGGTGTATGATGTTTGGAAGTACATCATGGTGTTACCAGCACTTGTACGGAAAAGTAGGAGGTGTCTGTGGTACAACACTTAACGGTACTAAAGGTGCGGTCCATACCCTACCTACACTAGTACGACGGTATACTGAGTGCATGTGGTACATGGTACATGGTTGTATCCTAGTTAGAACGTTCATACTCATCTGTTAAGCTCTGTGGATAGGTGTATGGGTGCCTATTTACAAGTCGAAAATTATATGGTATGTTATATGCATTTCTTATTGAGTCTGTTGACTCACAGTTTCTGCTTCCATGTGTAGGTAAAGGAAAGGCGAAGGCTGAACAAGAATGAATCTGAGCTCGGGTGAGATTGTACATGTCAAGCGGCGCGACCTGGAGTGTTCGGTCTCGGGACATCTGGGAGTTGTATTTTGGAAAGTCGCTGTGCGACCTGAAAATTATGTATTTTGAAATGTAAAGTTTAAAAAGTAAATTTTACAAAGTTTTAAATCGGGATCCCGGAATTTGTAAATATTATATTATATTACAAAGTTTAGCAATTAAAGCAAAAGTTTTAATTTAACACGTTTTTCGAGAAATTTCTTTGATTAGGAAAGATTGCACAATAATTGAAAAAGCACTATAGCGTGCCTTAACATTAGGGCGTTACAATTTCGGTATCAGAGCCGCCAGGTTTGTCTACCGAAGCTTGCTATGACATGTACAATCTTCATCAGAGAAAGCTCGGTTCACGGTTCAGTAAGCCCGTACTTGTTTAGTATTTTAAATAAATGTGAATGTGAAAGCATGATAGAAAGCATATTAGATTTTAATTAATTATTTTTTTTTCAAAAAAAAGGTGTGTTGCCTTTTAAGTCTTTAAGAGCGGTGTTAAGTTGTGATCGCTGTCTAACCTGCCTGGCTTATGGATTCGCAGGCTAAGTCCTATTAAATGGACGCCCCGCGAAATACAAGAAGTCAGGGTGGCATGGTTGAGACCGGAGGCGGTCAGGGGAATCCTCAAAATTCTCGTGGTCGCGGCCGTGGCCGTGGCAGAGCTCAGGGTGGTCGCCCTGTAAATCCACCTCAAGCTCCTCCTGATTGGGAGCAAAGATTTGCTGAGATGCAAGATAGAATCCGCCAGCAAGATGAAGAGATCCAAAGGCTGAGGCAGCAGGGTCCTCCTGCCGTGCCTCCTCAAGTGGTTCAGGCTGTTGCAGTTCCTGCGGTGCCAGCAGAACAACCTGTTGTTGGCAACCGTATGGAGCCGTTGTATGAAAGATTCCGGAAATAGGCACCTCCAGTGTTTCTGGGAGGTCCTGATGTGATGAAGGCCGAGCAGTGGCTTTCAGTGATTGAACGCATCCTCAATTTTATGGGAGTGGTTGGAAATGACCGGGTGACCTGCGCCACTTTCCAGTTTCAGGAAGATTCTCTCGTGTGGTGGGAGTTGATAACCCTCACTCGGGACGTCACGCTGATGACCTGGGAAGAATTTAAGGAGTTGTTTAACTCCAAGTATTACAATGAAGCAGTCCGTAGCGCAAAGCGGAAAGAGTTCACCGAATTGGTTCAAATTGAGGGAATGTCAGTCACTGAATATACGACAAAGTTTGACTGGTTGGCTAAGTTGGCAGCGGGAATTGTGCCGACTGATTTTAGCAAGAAAGAAAAGTATTTGGCGGGTTTGAGTGCAAAGATTGGGCATGATCTGGTTATTACTACTACTGAAGCAACCACATATGCGGAGATGGTTGAGAAGGCTTTGAGAGCCGAGGGTGCAGTGAAATTTCTTCAGGTTCCCCGGGTGACTCCGAGTGTTGGTGGAACCCCCACTGTTCCTACTCCTGTTTATGGTAGGGATGGTGGTGACTCCACCACCGAGCAGAAAAGAAAAGTTGTTCCAGCTTCTGGTGGCTCGGGGCAACGTAAGCGGTTCCGTGGGAACGAAGGCAGAGGAGGACGCCAGGGTTACTCTTACCCTGAGTGTCCACGGTGCAAGAAACATCATCCGGGAGAGTGTAACCGGAAGACATGCTTTCTGTGTGGCATGGTGGGGCATTTCAAGAAAGATTGCCCTTAGGCAAAGAAAGAGGAGGCGATAGCTGAGGTGAAACCGGTTCCTGCTCGTGTGTTTGCCATTACCCAAGCTGATGCTGCAGCCAGTCCTTCTGTTGTGACAGGTCAGCTTCCCGTCAACAACTTATTGTTTACAGTATTATTTGACTCGGGAGCTACACGTTCATATGTGGCTACAAGAGTAATTGATCTTTTGGGTAGGCCTTGTGATATTTTAGAAAGAGGGTTTGGAACCCTAATGCCTAGCGGGGAATTGGTTATCTCTAATAGGCGAATTAGGTCTATGCCAATTAGGATCGAAGATAGGGAATTGAGTACTGACCTCATAGAATTGAAATTAACTGAGTTTGACATTATACTGGAATGTATTTTCTATCTAAGTATTCGGCCAGTATAGATTGTAGGCGAAAAATTGTGACTTTTCAGCCGAAAGGTGAAAATCCATTTGTTTATGTTGGATCAGTTTAGGGGTCTCGGATCTCGGTTATTTCTGTGCTGAGGGCTAGAGATTTACTATGCAATGGTTGTGTAGGATTTCTAGCGGTGGTATTTGACTCCAGCAGACCTGAAACATTTGGGCCTAAGGTAGTCTGGGTGGTGAAAGATTTTCTTGATGTGTTTCCCGAGGAGTTGCCGGGATTGCCGCCACAGCGAGAGATTGACTTTGTAATTGATCTGGCACCTGGAGTCGAACCTGTTTCTAAAGCTCCATATAGGATGGCTCCAGCGGAACTCAAGGAGCTTAAGTTGCAGCTCCAGGGGATGCTTGATATTGGGTTTATTCGACCCAGTGTATCGCCCTGGGGAGCTCCGGTTCTTTTTGTGAAAAAGAAAGATGGTTCCCTCAGAATGTGTATTGATTATCGGGAACTAAACAAGTTGACGATTAAGAACAAGTACCCGTTGCCCAGGATCGACGATCTGTTCGATCAGCTTCAGGGAAAGACAGTGTTTTCGAAGATTGATTTACGGTCTGGTTATCATCAACTCAGAATTCGGGAGGAGGACATACCTAAGATTGCTTTTAGAACCAGATATGGGCACTATGAGTTTCTGGTAATGTAATTCGGATTGACTAATGCTCCTGAGGCTTTTATGGATCTTATGAATAGAGTATTCAAGGATTTCCTCGATAACTGCGTTATAGTATTTATCGATGACATTCTTGTATACTCTCAGTCAGAAGAGGAGCACGAGCATCATCTTCGAATGGTATTACAACGACTTAGGGATCACAAGTTGTATGCCAAGTTCAAAAAGTGCGAATTCTGGTTGTCTGAGGTGTCCTTTCTGGGACATATTGTTGGGAAGAATGGAATCATGGTTGATCCAAATAAGATAGAATCAGTGAAGAACTGGCCGAGGCCCAAGTCGGTGACGGAAGTTCGAAGTTTTCTCAAATTAGCAGGGTATTATCGGCGTTTCGTTGAAGGATTTTCTAAACTTTCTATGCCCCTAACCGAATTGACCAAGAAAAATCAGAGATTTGTGTGGTCAGATAAGTGTGAGTCAAGCTTTCAGGAGTTGAAGCAACGTTTGATAACAGCTCCGGTGTTAGCTTTGCCATCAGATCAAGAGAAATTTGTGGTGTACTGTGATGCATCCAGACAGGGTCAGGGATGTGTTCTGATGCAAGCTGACCGAGTCATAGCCTATGCCTCTCGTCAACTAAAATATTATGAGCAGCGCTATCCAACTCATGATTTAGAGCTCGCTGCTGTAGTTTTTGCTTTAAAGATATGGCGACATTATCTTTATGGTGAAAAGTGTGAAATTTACACAGATCATAAGAGTCTTAAATACTTTTTCACTCAGAAAGATCTGAATATGAGGCAGAGAAGTTGGTTGGAGTTGGTTAAAGATTATGATTGTGAAATTTTGTATCACCCCGAGAAAGCCAATGTTGTGGCCGATGCTTTAAGCAGAAAAGGTCCCGGCCAAGTTTATACTACGATTATGATAGCTCCTCAACTAGCCTCGGATATGGTTAGTGCAGGAATTGAATTCGTGGTCTAGAAATTACATAATTTAACACTCCAATCTAATCTGTTGGAGAGAATCAGAAAGGCACAGCTGGAAGATCCCGAGCTAGTTAAGGTTCGAGACGAAGTAGTGGCTGGTCGGCCTAGAGGCTTTTTCAGTCTCAAACAGTGGAATGTTGTTATATAAAGCTCGAGTTTGTGTTCCTATTGTTGATGAGCTTAAGAAAGAAATACTGGATGAAGCTCACACCACGCCTTATTCGTTGCATCCGGGAACCACCAAGATGTATCAGGATTTGAAACCCTACTTCTGGTGGTATGGGATGAAAAGAGATGTGGTGAACTACGTGTCCAAGTGTTTAACCTGTCAGCAAATTAAAGCTGAACATCAGAGGCCGGCAGGGTTACTGCAACCTTTAGTCCTTCCAGAATGGAAGTGGGAGGACATTGCAATGGACTTTGTAACTGGTTTGCCTAGAACTACGGGGATGTATGATTCAGTATGGGTCATCGTGGACAGATTCACAAAATCAGCTCACTTTCTACCAGTGAAAGTTACATATTCAGTGGATCAGTACGCTGAATTGTATGTGAAGGAGATAGTTCGTCTCCATGGAGCTCCTAAATCTATTGTGTCAGATAGGGATCCAAAGTTCACATCAAAGTTTTGGGTGAGTCTTCAGAAGGCTATGGGTACCAAGTTAAAGTTTAGCACAGCCTTTCACCCTCAGACTGATGGTCAGTCAGAAAGAACTATCCAGATTTTAGAAGACTTACTGCGAGCCTGTGTCATGGACTTTGAGGGTTCATGGAGTAAGTACTTGCCTTTAATTGAATTCTCCTACAACAACAACTACCAGAGTACAATAGGGATGGCTCCCTATGAAATGTTATATGGTAGAAAATGTCGTTCTCCTATTCATTGGGACGAGACGGGAGAAAGGAAGTACTTGGGTCCAGAATTAGTGCAGAGGACCAATGAAGCTATTGATAAGATCAAGGCTCGAATGCTCGCTTCTCAAAGCAGGCAGAAAAGTTATGCTGATCCGAAGCGCAGAGATGTTACATTTCAGGCAGGGGAGCATGTTTTCCTGCGGGTTTCACCAATGAAGGGTATTAGACGCTTCAGAAAGAAGGGTAAGTTAAGCCCTAGATTCATTGGGCCATTTCAGATACTCGAGAAGGTCGGGCAGGTAGCGTATCGGCTAGCCTTACCACCAGCATTATCAGCTGTTCATGACGTATTTCACATTTCTATGTTAAGGAAATACGTGTCAGACCCGACCCATGTCTTGAGTTATGAAGCCCTTGAACTGCAGCCAGACTTAACCTATGAAGAACAACCTGTACAGATTTTGGATAGAAAGGAAAAAGTTCTTCGGAACAAGACTATTGCATTGGTTAAGGTGCTCTGGAGGAACAGTAAGGTGGAAGAAGCCACCTGGGAATTAGAGTCAGATATGAGAACTCAACATCCAGAGCTATTCAGGTTAGATTTCAAGGACGAAATCCTTTTAACGGGGGGATAATTGTAATGACCGCTCTAGTAATTTGGATCAGTAAGGGCAATTAGCACTAATTTTTATTATTTTATTATTATTTGTGAATTAATTTAATTGTGGACCCCAATATTTAGAAATAAATATTAGAGTTATAATTTCTCAATTCCAGAGATTTTATTAAACTCTAGGGGTATTATTTAGCTTATATGTGAAATATGTTAATTTTGTAATTTTTGCTCGGCGACAACGGAAAATGCGATGGATGGCTAGATTGATCTCATGGGTAAGTTTAGAACCTTATTTCATAGTGGGGAAATAATTTAGAGAAAATAAATTATCGGGATTGAGCGGGGTTATGGATTTTGACCATTTTACCCCTAGCTTTAGAAAAGCCTTAGTTTTGTGTTAAAGGGCATTTTTGTCTTTTGGTTAAATGGTAGAATTGGTGGCTGCCCTAGTTTGGTGACACCTAGCACCCCTTTTCTCAGCCAAGATAAGTTAAGTAAATCACTTTACTTAATTAAGAAAAAGAAAGAAAGGAAATTAGAAAAATACCAAAACATCAAGAAGCTCTCCTTTCCTTCCCTCTCTCTCTTCGAACCAGCAGAAGCAAAGGGGTTTTCTTGCTGGATTTTTGTGTTTGCAGCTAGAGATTCAAGAAGAAGTCAAACCAAGGTAAGCTCTAGCATCTCCTAGCCCTAATTCTTGCTTTTAAGCTTAGGTTGAATATGTGAAATTGAATTTCAGGGGCTGTTAGGTTTTAAAATGTTTAGGATTCGAATTCTAGAGTTAGTTTGAGTTGATTTAAGTTCCTAGCAACTGGTTTTGATGCTTGATGTTAGTTCTAAGAAAGCTTGAGTTTTGAAACTCAAGCTTTGAGCTTTAATGGCATAATTTGATTTATTGGTTTGTTCTGTGAATTACTGCCTGAATTCTATTGTTTATGCATTGTATAGGTGTACTGGAGAGTTTGGTAAGGTTTGGGATTGAATTGAATTAAGGGGGTTGATTTTTGTGTTCCCAGCACAGAACCAGAACCGGTCGACCGGTTGGTGACCCAGAACCGGATTTCCGGTTGGAAACCGATCTGCCTGTTGGGGGAATTTCCAGAATCCTAGTTTTGGCCAATTTTGAGATATTTAGGGTATTGCCATGAGGTTTATCGATAGGGAAACTTTTAGTTTCAAGTTTAAGTCCCGAAAAGTGATTTAGCGAGTCACTCATCTGTGTTGCAATTATTGTGATTAGGGCATCCATCTAGCACGTGATTTCCGTTCAGGTCGGCCAGCACACTTGAATTTGGAAAACAGGTAAGAACTGTGTATAATGTATGATATGATTATCTGAATGTGTGTATATGTGTTTATATATGCATGCTTGAATTATATTAAGCACTACCAACACTTGTATGAATAAGTTATAGAGTGTATTGGTATAGTGATTATTGTGGTTGTGAGTACGTTACAGTGATACCAACACGGGCACGGGAAAATACTAAGGTGTGTGGTACATCACTCAGTATTACTCAGTGTTCGGGGTAAACCCTACCAACACTCGTAGAGTGAGGTACGATGTGTATGTGGTATAGTGGTTGTACCCTGGTATTGGACGTTCATACTCATCTATTAAGCTCTGTAAATAGGTGTATGGGCGCCTATTTACAGGTCGGAAATTATATGGTATGTTATATGCATTTCTTACTGAGTCTGTTGACTCACAGTTTCTGCTTCTATGTGTAGGTAAAGGAAAGGGAAAGGCTGAACAGGACTGAATCTGAGCTCGGGTGAGATTGTACATGTCAAGCAGCGCGACCTGGAGTGTTCGATCTCGGGACATCTGGGAGTTGTATTTTGAAAATCGCTGTGCGACCTGGAAATTATGTATTTTGAAATGTAAAGTTTGAAAAGTTAATTTTACAAAGTTTGAAATCGGGATCCCGGGATTTGTAAATATTATATTATATTACAAAGTTTAGTATTTAAAGCAAAAGTTTTAATTTGACACGTTTTTCAAGAAATTTCTTTGATTAGCAAAGATTGCACAATAATTGAAAAAGCACTGTAGCGTGCCTTAGTATTAGGGCGTTACATTAGATCTACTCACAAGTATGTTGTTTAACACCCTAAATATGAACTTTCTAAAACGATGAAATAAACACATATAAAGTTTAGGAAACCTTACATTGGGTGCAGCGGAATAATATGACTCCTTCCATTCAGATATCTAGCCCTTGATTCCTTTCTGTAGCAGAGCATTATAAATATCTGAACCTGGATCTCTTTTTCTAAATCTTTGATGCTGAAACTCCTTCTTGCTGAAAGTCTTTCTTCACGATCTTCCTCACTATGGTTGAGGTATCACTTGCTGTGTGTGGGCACTACTCATACACTAAGAATTTCGAAATTTAAGAGGGAAGAAAGAGAGAAGGAGTGGTCGGCCAGATAGGGAGAGAGAAGGCTCAGTTTTTTCTGAATCAGAAGTGTCAGAAGAAAAGTGTAATTTTCCTGAAGCCTTCACTATCTATTTATAGCATTCCACTAGGGTTAGGTTTGAATTATTTGGCATTAATAATGAAAATATCAGTTTAAATTGCCTACAAAAGTGGCCGGCCATGCTTAGTGGATTTGGGCCTCACTTTTTGCAATTTTGCAGTTTGACCTTTTCTGCATCTGATTTTCTCAAAAACGCCAATTTTCTAATTCAACCATTTAAATGCCAATTCTAACTATTTAATAACTATAAATAATTATTAAATAATATTGTCATTTATCATATTTATTCATTGAACCATACAAAGTATCATAATTAACAAATATGCCCCTAAAACTCTTTCTTTACAATTTTGCCCTTACTTAGTGAAAATTTCACAAATAGACATAGTCTAATTTGAGAATTACTGTAACACCCTAACTAACATAGGCGTATTACGTGATTTTTAAACATGCTGTGCAGCTCGTTGCTAATCAACGAGGTTTATGGAAAACGTGATTAATTAAAATTTTTGCTTTTTAATTAAACTTGTAAAATATTTTTACAAAAGACTCGGGATCCCGATTACAAAATCATTTACAAAAGTTAACTGTTTAAATAAAATACTTGTCGCCTAGTGACTAATTACAAAAACAGCCTCGCTGTCCTGATGATCGTACGCTCCAGGCCTAACCGCCCCGACATGTACAATCTTCATAGGCTCGTTCACGGTCCATCAGCTCTAGCCTTGCCTTTACCTACACATAAACAGAGCACTGTGAGTCGACAGACTCAGTAAGAAAAGCATAATAATACTCTTACATAAATCCCGGTCATGATCAGACGCCCATACCCCTGATCATAACCCTAACTGCCGTGTCCAACACGATACTGAGTCCCCCCAACTGCCGTGTCCAACACAGTACTGAGTTCTGAACGTTCATAGGGACAGTACTATTGACAAGTAACAGCCTGATCGGTCGAACCGGTCATACTCCGGCTGCTGGTCATACTCCAGCCTGTACCGACGTGTTACAGTATCAGCCTGATCGGTCGAACCGGTCATACTCCGGCTGCTGGTCATACTCCAGCCTGTACCGACGTGATACATCAAATAGTACGAAACCACCAACCTAAGTGTCAGCCTGATCGGTCGAACCGGTCATACTCCTGTTGGAAATTATTTTACCAGGATCTTAGATCTACTCACAAGTATGTTTATTAACATCCTAAATAAGAACTTTCTAAAATGATAAATTAAACACATATAAAGTTTAAGAAACCTTACATTGGGTGCAGCGGAATAATATGACTCCTTCCGTTCAGATATCTAGCCCTTGATTCCTTTCTGTAGCAGAGCATTATCAATATCTGAACCTGGATCTCTTTCTCTGAATCCTTGATGCTGAAACCTCCTTCTTGCTGAAAGTCTTTCTTCACGATCTTCCTCACTATGATTGAGGTATAACATAAATGCATCTCAGAATTCAACAATAACAGTATAATAATTATTTAAATAGCTATAAATAATTTTCATAATTAAACGTGATTAACTGCTAATTTCCAAATTAAACTAAGCGGTCTTTACAATTACAATTGATTAATCAAAACCAATTATATGAGTCTTACAAGCAATATTATCTCAACTAGTGCGGGGACCATGGGTCTATATAACCGAGCTTCCAATAAGTAGATCAAGAATTTAGCACTAAAATTCACTAACTTATTAATTCTTCGTTGAATCCACGCATAGAACTTAGAATTGCACTCTCAATAAAGGGATTAGATTACCGTTACACCCTACAATGTATTTTATCCTTAAAACACTTAACCCCGTATAAATGATATTTCAGCTTATGTGAAATGAGATCTCCACCATTTATTTTTGTTTGGTCAAGCTCGAAGGAGATCATCCTTTGCTTACTATTCGCCAGATAGAAGCTATATATTCCATGTTTATGCTAGCGCTCCCACTCAATTGCACTACCGTGTTCCCAAAATGTACGTATCACCCTGACCTAAAAGTAGGCTTAACTAACAAATCAAAGAACACGAATAGCCTTTCAAGATTGAGCCTAATCATAACAGGATTAAGATCATTTGATCTAGGATCAACTAGGCGATATTGACTTGAATAGATTCTACGGTAAGTTTAATTAAATCTAAGTCAAAGTTCAATATCGGTCCCTTCCGATGCATACTCCATGCATCCAACCTGAGCTTTACTTTAACCAATGTTCTGGAAAGAACATAGTATTTCTCCAAATACAAGTAAACTCTTGTTGTAGATTATCATATCCGTAAAACCCTGTGTCTGATAAATCTAGGAAACTTTATTCACATAGTCATGTTTACTTTCCAATGTGTTGACGGCACAATAAACAGGATCAAGTATGTGAAAAGGGTTTCAGATGAATCTATACATTATGTACATATAATCATGAAATAAATCATGTGAACCATGCAACATTAAATGTTATTTCTGATCTATATTAATAAGTAAATCTGATTATATTGAAATGAGTTTTATTTAGGGCATAAAACCCAACAAACTCCCACTTGCACTAATATAAAACAAAAAGTGCGTTTCAAATAATCTCAACACCTTGATATACAAATCAAGTGTAGTAGTAGTAAACTCCTCGTAATAGGATCTGAAAGGTTGAATTAAACACAACCTTTTCTCCACCATTACTCTTCCTTTAATCACAAAATCATTGATAATGTGAAATTCCTCTCTATATGTCTACTCTCTTGGGATCCTGGATTCTATATCTTTGGCAACTACTTTTGGTTAATCAGGAAATTAACACTAGTAGTTTAAGGCAATTTGGAATGGTGCCAAAGATGTATAGAACTTTCCTTAGACTGAATAAGTACCTTTCCTGCAGCTTTAACATTCAGTCTCTTTCTGGTAGACCTAGAGACTTTAGATAGGTTTTTACACTTCTCCAAAATCACTATTCCACCCCCAGAGTAACCACCATCTTATCAGAAAAATTAACTAGCACAAAGGCAAATTTCGAAATCTGATATGGTGTAGTCTAAGAGTTTTAAACACACCCTTATAGACTAACATATAGTTCCTCTTCTTAATCTTAGGATTTACTTGATTGTCTTCCAATGTTCTTCTCCTGGATTAATCTAATACCTACTCATTACTCCCACTCAACAGCAGGTGTCTGGTCTAAGGCATACAAAAGCATATCTAAGACCTCTCACTGTTGATATAAGAAATTCTTTCATGGCTTTATCTTTTCTGGAATAGTTGAGACTTTTCCTTAGATAAAATCTATGCCTAAGAAGTTGTGAAGCTTCTATAGATTGCCATTAGAAAGAAAATGCTTCAGCATCTTACTAAAGTAAGTTGCTTGCATTAGAGTAAGTAATTACCAGGTATACCACAAGCCATAGGTTTAGATAAACTCAAACCTATAATGCTAGGAACAGGAAGTTTTGTTAAGTCCATTGAATAGACTTATAAACGAAATTTCCTTTTATGTCCTTGTAATAGAAAACTTTAGGTTATTCCATGTGAATGGATTAAACCATAGTTCTATTAGCTTTCTTCTTAGTTTCTTATCTTGACAATCCATTACTTGTTTAAACTCACAATGGATTTTAATCACTAGTGTCTCCCAAGTCATAAGAAGGTGAGTTCCTAGAAACTCTCCCACTACGACAAGGTACCGTGAATTATGTCTAAGAAAATGGTATTGACCTCTTCGGTTGTGACAAGACAACAGAGGCCGTGGGATCATCATATGTTATATAAGATGATAGAACACTTTTGGAATCAAGAATTAAATATCTCCTTTATTTGCTACTTGTTTTTCAGACTTAGTCATTTTCTTAGAAAAGTAGTATTTGTTTGAACAAACACTTTCTTATCTATTGACAATGGGATGGTCCACCCCTAATCACTTAGAATAGCTAACAAACCATGGTTAACAGTTCTAGCTTTTCTTAAGATTTTGATTAGGTCATCCATGAATCTAGTAATGATTTACATTAAGTACCCAACCATTACATCATTCTGAAATTGTATTACCATAGAAGGATTTAGGCAACGACTAGTAACTAATCATCAATATGCAACTCGAAATTTCTGGGGAGGTAAGTTTGGATATAATTCAAAAATCAATTTAATGATCTTTGAACTGCATATCTACTAACTATTTCTCCACCCCTATCAGTTCGCAAGATCTTTAACCACTTACCTTAATGGTTTTAACCATTGCTAGAAATTAATGAAATTATTCAAACATTTCAAATTTCTTTGCTAAAAGGTATAATCTAGAGTTATCGTTTTGAGAATACAACGAAAAACTCATATCCACCCCTGAATGTACACCCATCTGCGAATGAGATGAACTACTTTCAGTGGATATAGGCATATTAACTCTTTGCAGAGATTGATCTTGTCAAATCCACTATGAACAAGATACAAATGCCATAGATTAAAAAAATGTGGTAGTGTCTATTGATGACATAGGTTTAGTTACATCAAAGAGTTCTTAGAATACTGCAAGTGGATCCTGGTACGAATCACCTAACTCATATTCCATACAGTTTTAATCCATTAATAGAAGATGGATATTAAACACTTGAGAAAGTGTAACTGTATTGTATCTGGAATTAGAAATATAAGAAAATTTCTGTTTGGATTCTAAAATTAAAGTCAAAGACTTAAATTCAACCAAATATAATGAGTAATTCTTTCTTGGACCACCACTATTATTTAAACTCTAAGTCAGATTTGCCCATACAAGTAGGAGATTTCTAAGATTGAGAATTTATATCAATTGGGAATAGAATTTCGGGATTATAATCATATGCGTCATTTAATTTCTTAAGAGAAAATATAATGACATGAAATGATTTATAGACCATTCATCCAATGATATGTTTTGAAGCTAATTCGAAATGAATAAGCTAAGAGGAATTAGGATAATTTCGTTTATAAATAAGAATCCAACGATGCTTCGATTAGCGAAAGACAAAGTAATCTTATTTATGTAATCTTCTTGTTTCATATTGTAAAAATACTAGTCTAAGGTGTCATCAATTGATGAACAGCTAGATGTTGCATATACAATATTTATGTTTCGAGATCTTACACTATTATGTATGTCTAATGGTGAAAATCCATTAGGGATTTATCTCATTAGAAAAACAAACATGTTAGACCAACAATGAAGATTCGAAATTAAACTACAACTTAATAACAGAAAATAACATGGTTCAATATAAATTCATACACAATTCAGAAATTATAAACATATAGCAAGTAGGAATGACTAGTGAAAATACTAAATCATACAATCCTAAATAATTTCCAAGGTTTTCAACAAACTGATACAGTGTCCCGGTAGGCGAGAGTCAAAGCATCATTTATTGAATAGAGTTGTCAGCTCATCTAAAATAGAAACCATTCTAGCAACCTTTTATTCGATCAAAATAAGAATCCAATGTTGTCCCGGTAGGCGAGAGTCAAGGTTATTCTCATTTTATGAGCTTCCACCATTGTTTCATGTTTCATAAGTTTATCTCTAAGTAGTCACCGTAGGGGAGAGTCTAATAGAGACGAAAACTTACAAAACACTTATCAAATGAAATCTTACGGTGTTAAATGCGTTCAACAAATAACCATCTATAGGGGGACGAAGTCTAGCGTCTCGAGGTTATATTGAAAACATTTAACTTTTGTAAGACCAACAATGGAGATCGAATATCTTAATAATTGTCAAGCTCATTATTTAAAGTGAGTTGTATTTTCTTTGATTCTCTTAATTTATTCTATTTATTTTAAATATATATTTATTTAATTAAAATTTCCAAATTAGAATGAAAAATTCTAAATATAAATTTTAATTTAATATTTATAAATTTTACTTAGATGGATATGAAATAATATGAATTATTTCCATCTTAGTAATAATTTCCAATAAATATTTAGAAAAATATTCAATTTAAGTTGTTACAAAATTAATTTAAACTATTTACAACTCAAATTTAATTTTCTATAAATATATATTGCATTTCGAAAAATGAAAGTATATAAGAATACAATTTTCGAAAAATGCATATTAAAATAAAAAATAAATCCTGGAAAAATTATTCTAATTTAATGTTGGCCCAAAATTAATTAATAAAATTAATTTACAACAAAAAATATAATTTTCCTATTTAATTAAATATATAAGAAAATTTCAAATATTTAAGTATGATGATGAAAATCAACTTAAATATTAATTTTCTATTTAATTAAATACACTAGAAAAATACTTCAAGCAAAAATATCATCTATCTAGATTTTCCTTTGACTAATTAATTCAATTTCTAATAATATACTTTAATTCAATTTATTTTAAATTAATCAATAAATGAAAAAATTATTGATTTAAGTTGATCCAAGAATTAATTAAAATAAATAATTAATTTACAACTTAATCTATTTTTCAAGATAAAATTCGAAATTCTAGCATTTAAGAAATGCTATTTTGAAAAATTGATTAATAAAATAAAGAAAAAATATATTTTGAAAATTATTTAAATTTAGTTGAAAAAATAAATTTCAACTAAAAATAATTTTCTATTTAATTAAATGTCATGAAAAAGAAATATTTAAGTATGATGATAAAAATCAACTTAGATATTCAATTTTCAAATTAATTAAATGTATTAAATTCAAGAAATAAATAATTAAGTGTAGAGAAGGCTTAATTATTAGTCTCTAGTTTAATACTAGGAAAAATATACTTAAAATAAATTGTACCAAAATTAATTATATAAATAATTAATTTCACAATGTATAATATTTTCCTATTTAATATTAGAAATAATAAGTAGTCTAGAAATAACTATCTAGAAAATATCTTATTTGACTAAGTATCTTTTCCACAAAATTTGAAAAAATATCTAATTTAAGTTGTATTAGAAAAAAAATCTAAAACTTAAATATTTTTCAAATTTAAATTTAATTAAATATCAAAAATTAAGTCGTAACCACTTAATTTGAAAATATTCTATTTTAAGTTAATATTCGAAAAGATATTAACTTAAAAAAATATCTAAAGAATCTTAATAACCAATGCCTAAAATTCCTCAACTTAATTTTGAAATTTGAAATTCAAAAGATATTCAGATTTAAGTTGGTTAGTTGTAGATAACTAAATATCAACTTAAATAAGAATATTTAATGAAAAATTTAAATTAAGTTCCAGAAAGAATCTAGATGGTTATAATTCTATATTTAATTAAATACAAGAAAATACGCATAATTTAGCTTAGAATAAAAAATTCTTTAAACTATAATTTTCTTAAATTAATTTCAAAATAAATGAAATTAATTATGTTGCTAATCAATTTTATTAGGTTAAACTAGTGTAATTAACCTAGTACAGTTGTTCAAATCAGGCAAATGGGCCTTCACAATTGGGGTGGTTCATGTGAGGGGGTGCTGGGTTCAGTATGTCGTGTAACACCCTAACTATCTTAGGCGTATTATGTGATTTTTAAACGTACTGTGCAGCTCGTTGCTAATCAACGAGGTTTATGGAAAAACGTGATTAATTAAAATTTTGCTTTTTCATTAAACTTATAAACCATTTTGCAAAAAGTCTCGGGATCCCGATTTAAAAAAATATTTACAAACGTTTTCACTGTTCAACTTTTACATCAAAATAAAGTCGTCTAACGACAATTACAAAATCTCAGCCGTGCTGTCCCGAGGATCGTACGCTCCAGGCCTAACCGCCCCGACATGTACAATCTCATAAGCTCGCTCACGGTCCATCAGCAACTGCCTTGCCTTTACCTACACATGCAAATAAACTATGAGTCGACAGACTCAGTAAGAAAAGCATACTAATATCATATATAAAACTGACTGCCGTGTCCAACACGATACTGAGTCCCGCTACTGCCATGTCCAACATGGTACTGAGCACTACTGCCATGTCCAACATGGTACTGAGTTTTGAACGTTCAGGGGACGGTACTATTGACACGTAACAACCTGATCGGTCGAACCGGTCATACTCCGGCTGCTGGTCATACTCCACTCGTACCGACGTGTTACTATATCCTCTGATCGGTCGAACCGGTCATACTCCGCCGCTGGTCATACTCCACTCGTACCGACGGGATACGTCGATAGCACGGAACCACCAACCAAGTGTCGGCTGATCGGTCAAACCGGTCATCCTCGTGGCCGGTCATACTCCAAATGTACCAGACGTGACGGGGTTGGGTGGTTCGAAGCCTAAATACATATCTAATGTAATCTAACAAAGGCTTCCTACATGCACGCTAAACATGTAATCTACATATGCATACCGTTATACTAATCTTACCCGGATTCCGATTTCGTGTGTGCCGTCAACCCGATCGGAACCGAAGCCGAACTACGGACATCGGCTCCTAAACCATAAAAACCACAACGCTATAAGTGACACGCTAAATCACTTCCCGGGGACTAAAACTTGAAACTAAAAGTTTCCCTATCGATAAAAAGCATGGCAATACCCCTAAAAACCCAAAAACGAGGAAAACTAGGGTTCTGAAAAATCCCCCATCCGGAAGACCGGTTGCCCAACCGGAATTCCGGTTACGGGAAAATTCGAACCCCCATCCGAATTCGGATGCTCAACCGAATCCGGTTCCTCGCAGGCAGCCAACTAAAAACCTCCTAACTTGACCAATTCGAACCCAATTGGTCCCAAACTTTCCAGACCTCCTCTATAGGTCCCAAATAACAATTCTAGAGCATCAAACCTACCCAGAAATCACACATGCAAAATTCACCATTGGAGCTCAAGCTTTGAGTTCCAAACTCAAGCTTGAGCAAACCACCAAAACAAGCATGCAAACCAACTAAAATCAACCTAAACTAGCATAATATAACCTCTGAAAACAAACAACAACATCCAGCAATTCACAGAAACAAAACATGGCATTTTCTCTCAAAATTCATAACTTTTGCAAAGAAAACTCAAGGCTTTAACAATCTAACCTACATGCTTCTAACATAGCTTAAACAACAACAATAATCATGCTTTAATCCTCATAAATCAACAACAAAAACACAGCAGTAACATCTCTCAAAATCACAAGCATTTACTCAACTATTTTCACTTAAATTTCAAGAAAACACAAAGGAAAATATAAGGGATCAAACCTTGACTTGAATTACTCTTAGAGGAGAAGAAAATCACAAGCTTTGAAGAGAAAAATCTCTGCCCTAGCAGCCAACACCAAGCCGAAAAGAGGGAGGAAGAGAGAGCTTCTTTTTGAAAATTTTCTTACTTTTTACACTTAGCATAATTTTGTAAAGAAAATGGAAATAAACTAAAGCCACCTATTACATTTACTTCAGCCAAAGATATAATCAATTAACATTTATTTTTCAAATAATCAAGCCACTAAAAGACAAAAAGTCATTGGGGCAAAAAGACCATTTTGCCCCTCCTTTCTAAAATCACATAAAAATCACTAAAGGGGTATTTTTTGGGACATTCTAAATTCCCGGCCATTCCCGACATTCCCAATGTCTAAACCCGTCCCCAAAATACTAACATACTAAGTTGTGATCTCTACTGAGCCAAACGCCGCGTTCCAAAATACCGGACACCGGAAATGCGAAATATAAAAGCTACTGATAACATACTCATGCATATCTGAATTCCATAATAAATTATTTAAATGGCTATAAATAATTTCCTGATTAACATAAATAACTGCTAATTTCCAAATTAACTAAGCGGGATTTACAACTATCCCCCCCTTAAAAGGATTTCGTCCCCGAAATCTAACCTGAATAACTCTGGATATTGAGCTCGCATATCTGACTCAAGCTCCCAGGTGGCTTCTTCCACCTTACTGTTTCTCCAGAGAACCTTGACCAACGCTATGGTCTTATTCCGAAGGACTTTATCCTTTCTATCCAGGATCTGCACTGGCTGTTCCTCATAGGACATATCTGACTGAAGCTGAAGGCTCTCATAACTGATTATATGAGAGGGGTCTGAAACGTATTTTCTCAACATTGAGACATGAAATACGTTGTGCACTGCTGATAAAGCTGGAGGCAATGCTAACCGATATGCCCCTTGACCTATCTTCTCGAGAATCTCGAAAGGTCCTGTAAATCTAGGGCATAACTTGCCTCTTTTCCCGAAACGTTTAATCCCCTTCATCGGAGATACCCCCAGAAACACATGGTCCCCTACTCGGAACTCAACATCTCTACGTTTCGGATCTGCGTAACTCTTCTGTCTGCTCTGGGAGGCAAGCATTCTAGCTTTTATCTTTTCTATTGCCTCATTGGTCCGCTGAACTGACTCCGGACCTAGGTATTTCCTCTCCCCTGTCTCATCCCAGTGGATAGGGGATCTGCACTTCCTACCGTACAACAGTTCATAGGGTGCCATCCCTATCGTACTCTGATAACTGTTGTTGTATGAAAACTCTATTAACGGTAGGTATTTACTCCATGAACCCTCAAAGTCCATAACGCAGGCTCTCAGCATATCCTCCAATATCTGAATTGTCCTTTCGGACTGACCATCTGTCTGAGGATGAAATGCTGTACTGAATTTTAGTTTCGTACCCATTGCCCGTTGCAAACTTTGCCAAAATTTGGAGGTGAATTTCGGATCCCTGTCCGAAACTATAGACTTCGGTACCCCGTGAAGTCTCACTATCTCCCTGACATATAACTCTGCCAACTGATCCACTGTAAACGTTGTTCTAACCGGCAGAAAATGAGCAGATTTCGTAAATCGATCCACCACTACCCAGATGGAATCATACATACCCGTGGTCCTAGGTAACCCGACCACAAAATCCATCGTAATATCCTCCCATTTCCACTCTGGTAGGGTTAGAGGCTGCAACAACCCTGCTGGTCTCTGATGTTCAGCCTTGATCTGCTGACAAGTGAGGCATCTCGATACAAATTCTACCAAATCCTTCTTCATACCGCTCCACCAGAAGTACGGTTTCAAATCTTGGTACATCTTGGTGGTGCCGGGATGCAGAGAATATGGAGTAGAATGAGCCTCCTCAAAGATCTCGTTTCTCAAGTCCACACTGTTCGGGACACAAACCCTGGCTTTATACAAAAGCATTCCACTATCTGACACTGAAAAGTCTTTGGCTTGACCAGCCAATACCTCATCTCGGATCTTCACTAACTCCGGATCTGTTGTCTGAGCAACCTTTATTCTTTCTAACAGATCAGATTGCAGCGTTAAGTTGTGAAGCTGACCTACCACAAACTCAATGCTGGACCTAATCATATCCTCTGCTAGCTGAGGTGAGATCTGAACCATGCTAGCCACTTGCCCGGGACCCTTTCTGCTCAGGGCATCGGCCACAACATTGGCTTTCCCGGGATGGTAAAGGATCTCACAATCATAGTCCTTCACTAATTCCAACCAACGCCTTTGTCTCATGTTCAAATCTTTCTGAGTAAAGAAATACTTGAGACTTTTATGGTCGGTATAGATCTCGCACTTCTCACCATACAAGTAATGCCGCCAAATCTTCAGTGCAAAAACCACTGCGGCCAATTCTAAATCATGAGTCGGGTATCGCTGTTCATAATCCTTTAACTGACGGGAGGCGTAAGCGATAACCCGATCGGCTTGCATCAATACGCACCCCAAACCCTGTTTGGATGCGTCACAATAGACCACGAACTTCTCCTTGTCCGAAGGCAAAGCTAGTACCGGAGCAGTAATCAACCTCTCGCTTCGCGAAAACTAGCTTCGCATTTATCTGACCAGATAAATCGCTGATTCTTCTTTGTAAGCTCGGTTAGGGGCATTGAAATTTTGGAGAACCCCTCCACGAACTCTACTAAGAGTACCCAGCTAATCCCAAGAAGCTTCTGATCTCTGTCACTGTCTTCGGTCTCGGCCAATCCCTGACGGATTCAATCTTCCCGGGATCCACCTTGATCCCGTCTTTACTCACAATGTGCCCTAGGAAGGACACCTGAGACAACCAGAACTCACATTTCTTGAACTTGGCGTAGAGTCTATGTTCTCGAAGTCGTTGCAGTACCATCTGAAGATGTAACTCATGCTCCTCTTCTGACTGAGAGTACACGAGGATGTCGTCGATAAACACAATTACACAGATATCGAGGAAATCCTTGAATACTCTATTCATCAGGTCCATGAATGCTGCAGGAGCATTGGTTAGTCCGAATGACATAACCAGGAACTCGTAGTGTCCATACCTAGTGCGGAAAGCCGTCTTTGGAATGTCCTCCTCTCGGATCCTCAACTGATGATAACCCGAACGGAGGTCAATCTTAGAAAAGACTGTCTTCCCCTGAAGCTGATCGAACAAGTCATCGATCCTAGGTAATGGATATTTATTCTTCACCGTCAGCTTGTTCAACTCCCTGTAGTCGATGCACATCCTCATAGATCCATCCTTCTTCTTCACGAACAAAACCGGGGCTCCCCAGGGTGACACACTGGGCCGAATGAACCCTATGTCAAGCAACCCCTGGAGCTGAATCTTCAATTCCTTAAGTTCAGCTGGAGCCATCCTATACGGGGCTTTAGAAACCGGATCCACCCCTGGTGCCAAGTCAATCACGAAGTCAATCTCCCGATGAGGTGGTAACCCTGGAAGTTCTTCGGGAAAAACGTCCAAAAATTCCCGAACCACACTGATGTCCTCTGGCCGAATGGTGTCTGGCCGAGTGGTGTCCACCACCACGGCCAGAAACCCTAAGCACCCACCGTGCAATAATTCTCTCGCTGACATAGCCGAGATCACCGGGATCCGAGATCCCTGAACCGAACCCACAAATACGAACGGTTCTTCACTTTCCGGTTGGAAGACCACCATCTTCCTCTTACAGTCAATGCTCGCCGAATATTTAGATAGGAAATCCATTCCTAAAATAATATCGAATTCGACTAAGCTTATCTCTACCAGATCAGCGCTTAACTCTCTACCATCTATCCTGATCGGCATAGCCCTAATCCACCTATTGGAGATAACCAATTCTCCGCCAGGTAACAGGGTTCCAAACCCTGATTCATATCTATCAAAGGGTCTACCCAACTTACTAAAGACTCTGGCCGCCACATAAGAACGTGTAGCCCTTGAATCAAACAGCACTGAATAAAACGAGTCGTTAATAAGAATCTGACCTGTAACAACTGATGGGCTGGCATCTGCATCAGCCTGCGTGATGGCGAATACCCTGGCTGGAGTGGGTATCGCTGGAGCTCTCGGTGCCTCTGGCCGGAGCTGGGGACATTCCCTCTTGAAGTGCCCGGGCATGCCACAATGAAAGCATCCCTGCCCCTTGCACTCTCCCCGATGGTGCCTCTTGCAGATAGGGCACTCGGGGTAGGAGAAGCGAGTCTCATTACCACCAGGACGACTCCCTCTGTTCTGGTTCCCCCGGAACCTCTTGTTCTGACTCGAGCCGCCGGAAGCAGTGGGTGCCCTCTTCCTCTGATCAATGGCCGAACCACTACTCCCCCTGCTAAATCCTGATGCAGGAGGGGTAGGAGCTCCGCCACCAACCGGAGTACTGGCTGAATCTGACATACACCCCACTGCGCCCTCAGCTCGCAGTGCCTTCTCCACCATCTGAGCGTAGGTGGTGCTGTCGTCAGTGGTAATCATCAGGTCATGCCTGATCTTGGGATTCAACCCGTCCAGATACTTCTCCTTCCTGCTGAAGTCGGTCGGCACGATACCCGAGGCTAACCTCGCCAACCGGTCAAACTGAGTGGTATACTCAGTGACACTCATGTTCTCCCGCTGGGTCAGGTGAACGAACTCTTTCCTCTTGGCGCTTCTAACCGCCTCATTGTAGTACTTCGCGTTGAAGAGTTCCTGGAACCTTTCCCAGGTCATGGTGGTGACATCATGAATCTGAGACACCATGTCCCACCATACCAGGGCATCCTCCTGGAACTGAAATGTGGCGCACACCACTCTGTCGTTGCCGGTGACACCCATAAAGTTCAGAATCCTGGTGATCACCGTAAGCCACTGCTCGGCTTTTGACACATCTGGACCTCCCAGGAATACCGGAGGTGCTTGCTTCCGGAACCGCTCATATAAAGGTTCCAATCTGTGGGCCGCCACTACCATCTCGGCCTGGGCAGCAGGGGCAGGTGCCACTGGAACTACCGGCACTGGAACTGCAGGAGCACCCTGCTGTCTCAACCTCTGAATCTCGAGGTCTTGTTCTTCGATCCTGGCTTGCATCTCCGCAAACCGTAACTCCCAGTTCGGGGCTCCCTGATCGGCTGGGGGAGCCTGGGCAGCCTGTGGCGGGTTCTCATCACCCCGACCACGAGCCCTGCCTCGGGGACCTCTGCCTCGGCCCCTAGCAGGTGGGGGAAACTGAGCTCCCTGTCCCTGATTCGACCCTACGGAGTTGCCCTGACTCCTCGTGGTCCGCCTGGCGTCCATCTAGTTAGAACCGCCTGCGAAACCAAGAGTTGGCATATCAGGTCGTATTCAGGGCGAGCTTACTAATGCCGCTTAATTTGGAAATTAGAAATGAAACATGCGCCTATTCTACTATCAGGCTACTAACATGCTTCCTAACAGGCTTTTCTTTTTCATAACTGAATAAAATAAACTACTAAAGCAATAAAGGCTTACTGAACCGTGAACCGAGCTAACTGCTGATGATGATTGTACATGTCGTGACGATCTTCGGAAGACAACCTGGTGGCTCTGATACCAAATTGTAACACCCTAACTATCTTAGGCGTATTATGTGATTTTTAAACGTACTGTGCAGCTCGTTGCTAATCAACGAGGTTTATGGAAAAACGTGATTAATTAAAATTTTGCTTTTTCATTAAACTTATAAACCATTTTGCAAAAAGTCTCGGGATCCCGATTTATAAAAATATTTACAAACGTTTTCACTGTTCAACTTTTACATCAAAATAAAGTCGTCTAACGACAATTACAAAATCTCAGCCGTGCTGTCCCGAGGATCGTACGCTCCAGGCCTAACCGCCCCGACATGTACAATCTCATAAGCTCGCTCACGGTCCATCAGCAACTGCCTTGCCTTTACCTACACATGCAAATAAACTGTGAGTCGACAGACTCAGTAAGAAAAGCATACTAATATCATACATAAAACTGACTGCCGTGTCCAACACGATACTGAGTCCCGCTACTGCCATGTCCAACATGGTACTGAGCACTACTGCCATGTCCAACATGGTACTGAGTTTTGAACGTTCAGGGGACGGTACTATTGACACGTAACAACCTGATCGGTCGAACCGGTCATACTCCGGCTGCTGGTCATACTCCAGCCTGTACCGACGTGTTACTATATCCTCCTGATCGGTCGAACCGGTCATACTCCGGCTGCTGGTCATACTCCAGCCTGTACCGACGGGATACGTCAATAGCACGGAACCACCAACCAAGTGTCAGCCTGATCGGTCAAACCGGTCATACTCCGGCTGCTGGTCATACTCCAGCCTGTACCGACGTGACAGGGTTGGGTGGTTCGAAGCCTAAATACATATCTAATGTAATCTAACAGGCTTCCTACATGCACGCTAAACATGTAATCTACATATGCATACTGTTATACTAATCTTACCTGGATTCCGATTTCAGGTGTGCCGGTCAACCTGACTGGAACTGAAGCTGAACGGCGGATTACTGGCTCCTAAACCATAAAAACCACAACGCTATAAGTGACACGCTAAATCACTTCCCGGGGACTAAAACTTGAAACTAAAAGTTTCCCTATCGATAAAAAGCATGGCAATACCCCTAAAAACCCAAAAACGAGGAAAACTAGGGTTCTGAAAAATCCCCCATCCGGAAGACCGGTTGCCCAACCGGAATTCCGGTTCTGGGAAAATCTGAACCCCCATCCGGAATTCCGGATGCTCAACCGGAATTCCGGTTCCTCGCAGGCAGCCAACTAAAAACCTCCTAACTTGACCAATTCGAACCCAATTGGTCCCAAACTTTCCAGACCTCCTCTATAGGTCCCAAATAACAATTCTAGAGCATCAAACCTACCCAGAAATCACACATGCAAAATTCACCATTGGAGCTCAAGCTTTGAGTTCCAAACTCAAGCTTGAGCAAACCACCAAAACAAGCATGCAAACCAACTAAAATCAACCTAAACTAGCATAATATAACCTCTGAAAACAAACAACAACATCCAGCAATTCACAGAAACAAAACATGGCATTTTCTCTCAAAATTCATAACTTTTGCAAAGAAAACTCAAGGCTTTAACAATCTAACCTACATGCTTCTAACATAGCTTAAACAACAACAATAATCATGCTTTAATCCTCATAAATCAACAACAAAAACACAGCAGTAACATCTCTCAAAATCACAAGCATTTACTCAACTATTTTCACTTAAATTTCAAGAAAACACAAAGGAAAATATAAGGGATCAAACCTTGACTTGAATTACTCTTAGAGGAGAAGAAAATCACAAGCTTTGAAGAGAAAAATCTTCTCCTAGCAAAGACCAACACCAAGCCGAAAAGAGGGAGGAAGAGAGAGCTTCTTTTTGAAAATTTTCTTACTTTTTACACTTAGCATAATTTTGTAAAGAAAATGGAAATAAACTAAAGCCACCTATTACATTTACTTCAGCCAAAGATATAATCAATTAACATTTATTTTTCAAATAATCAAGCCACTAAAAGACAAAAAGTCATTGGGGCAAAAAGACCATTTTGCCCCTCCTTTCTAAAATCACATAAAAATCACTAAAGGGGTATTTTTTTGGGACATTCTAAATTCCCGGCCATTCCCGACATTCCCAATGTCTAAACCCGTCCCCAAAATACTAACATACTAAGTTGTGATCTCTACTGAGCCAAACGCCGCGTTCCAAAATACCGGACACCGGAAATGCGAAATATAAAAGCTACTGATAACATACTCATGCATATCTGAATTCCATAATAAATTATTTAAATGGCTATAAATAATTTCCTGATTAACATAAATAACTGCTAATTTCCAAATTAACTAAGCGGGCTTTACATGTCGTACCCACTTCTATGGCTCCCAACTCTCACACAAGGCCCAAAAGAGAGGAATTTAACCTTAATAAGAACAACTGCTATTAATTGAATAAGCCCAATAACTAAATGGGCCTAAATAAATTCTATCAAGAACTATGATAATTTATTTTAGCAACAACAACCTATATGTATCTATAATCAAATTAAACACATAGGCTCACACAGGCACACTTTGGATGGGTCCTATCATGTTGCTAGGTCATACACAGATGAAAGAAGATTGTAAATATACCTGTTACAAATTATTAACTTGACCAAGGGAGCCATCAGATCATTAGATCTGGCAAAAAGTAACCATGGCTATTTGCAATCAAGTAATAATAGGTTTTGAAAACTTACACATAAGCTAAAACCAAATACTCCTGCAACAAGGTTAGCTGGATAGTTGGAAGTAGGATTTATTTAATTTTAAATAAATAATTTCGAAAAATAAATAATTTGAAAAAAAATTTAATTAATTTCGAAAATAAAGTTTTAAAAAAATATTTAATTTCGGAAATAAAAAAAAATTTAAATTTCGAAATTTTTTTTAAAAAAAAATATTTAAAATTAAACCTACTATTTTGAAAAATTAGGTTTCAACCAACCTAAATATCATTTCAAAATTTGCTAACTACTTTTAAAAATTAAATGTTATTTTAAAAATAAAAATTAGAAAAAATAATTGAAATATCTTTTCAGATTTTAAATTTAATTTAAATAAATAAAATAACAAAATTTAAAAGTTAGCAAAATATCTTATATCTATTTAAAATTACATGATTATAAATATCTTACTTTAAATTTAAATAAGGTCAAAATATCTAAAAAGATTTAATTTTTTTAAAAAAATCTTAAAAGATAAGATATAATTAAAAATATCTTAAAAGATAAGATATCTTAAAAATATCTTAAAAGATTTTATAAATATCTTATAAAATCTGACCTTAAATTTAAAAAATAAGATATAATCAAATTAAAAAATAAGATAGATTTTTAAGCAAGAAGATAGATACTAATTCTATTCAAATTCAAATTACACTAATATCTTGAATTAAATTTAAAAATATTAAATTAATTCAAAATGATAATTAGAATTGAATTAGGAATAGTAATAGTATAAATACAAAACTATACCAAAAATCGGAAGTTAATTCCATGAAAAAACATGAAAAATTGAAGAAAAACAAAAAAATTCGAAACTGTAAAAGGCTAACTTGCTTAATTTTTTCCATACTATCCAATAAAAATAATTCCAGAGATAAAATCGCAATTATTTTTCACGAAAATTTCACAAACATCAATCAATCATCAAATAATACTCAAGACAACATGATACCATCCAAAGAACATACAAACAATCGTTTTAAAGTCCAAATTTCTTGCAAGTAAATCAATTACCATGGCTCTGAGGCCAGTTGTTGGAAATTATTTTACTAGGATCTTAGATCTACTCACAAGTATGTTTATTAACATCCTAAATAAGAACTTTCTAAAACGATAAATTAAACACATATAAAGTTTAAGAAACCTAACATTGGGTGCATCGGAATAATATGACTCCTTCCGTTCAGATATCTAGCCCTTGATTCCTTTCTGTAGCAGAGCATTATCAATATCTGAACCTGGATCTCTTTCTCTGAATCCTTGATGCTGAAACCTCCTTCTTGCTGAAAGTCTTTCTTCACGATCTTCCTCACTATGATTGAGGTATCACTTGATGTGTGTGGGCACTACTCATACACTAAGGATTTCGAAATTCAAGAGGGAAGAGAAAGAAGAAGTGGCAGCTAAAGATAGGGAGAGAGAAAGGCTCAGGTTTTTCTCTGAAGGAAAAATAGAAAATTTAAGTGTAATTTTCCTGAAGCCTTCACTATCTATTTATAGCATTCCACTAGGGTTAGGTTTGAATTATTTGGCATTAAAATAATGAAAATATCAGATTAAATTGCCTACAAAAGTGGTTGGGCCATGCTTAGTGGATTTGAGCCTCACTTTTTGCAATTTTGCAGTTTTATCTTTTCTGCATCTGATTTTCTCAAAAACGCCAATTTTCTAATTCAACCATTTAAATGCCAATTCTAACTATTTAATAACTATAAATAATTATTAAATAATATTGTCATTTATCATATTTATTAATTGAACCATACAAAGTATCATAATTAACAAATATGCCCATATAAACTCTTTCTTTACAATTTCGCCCTTTCTTAGTGAAAAATTCACAAATAGACATAGTCTAATTTGAGAATTATAATTGATTAATCAAAACCAATTACATGAGTCTTACAAGCAATATTATCTCAACTAGTGGGGGGACCATGGGTCTATATAACCGAGCTTCCAATAAGTAGATCAAGAATTTAACACTAAAATTCACTAACTTATTAATTCTTCGTTGAATCCACGCATAGAACTTAGAATTGCACTCTCAGTATATAGAATGCTCTATATGTTCCACCATATAGACACATCATTAGTTATCCATTGTTATAATCCTAATGTGATCAATTATCCTCTATATGAATGATCTACACAGTAAAGGGATTAAATTACCGTAACACCCTACTATGTATTTTATCCTTAAAACACTTGACCCCGTATAAATGATATTTCAGCTTATGTGAAATGAGATCTCCACCATTTATTTTCGTTTGGTCAAGCTCGAAGGAGATCATCCTTTGCTTACTATTTGCCAGATAGAAGCTATAGATTCCATGTTTATGCTAGCGCTCCCACTCAATTGCACTACCGTGTTCCCAAAATGTACGTATCACCCTGACCTAAAAGTAGGCTTAACTAACAAATCAAAGAACACGAATAGCCTTTCAAGATTGAGCCTAATCATAACAGGATTAAGATCATTTGATCTAGGATCAACTAGGCGATATTGACTTGAATAGATTCTACGGTAAGTTTAATTAAATCTAAGTCAAAGTTCAATATCGGTCCCTTCCGATGCATACTCCATGCATCCAACCTGAGCTTTACTTTAACCAATGTTCTGGAAAGAACATAGTATTTCTCCAAATACAAGTAAACTCTTGTTGTAGATTATCATATCAGTAAAACCCTGTGTCTGATAAATCTAGGAAACTTTATTCACATAGTCATGTTTACTTTCCAATGTGTTGATGGCACAATAAATAGGATCAAGTATGTGAAAAGGGTTTCAGATGAATCTATACATTATGTACATATAATCATGAAATAAATCATGTGAACCATGCAACATTAAATGTTATTTCTGATCTATATTAATAAGTAAATCTAATTATACTGAAATGAGTTTTATTTAGGGCATAAAACCCAACAACTCCGGCTGCAGGTCATACTCCAGCCTGTACCGACGTGACACAGTTGGATGGTTCGAAGCCAACATACATAACTTATGTAATCTAATAGGCTTCCTACATGCACGCTAAACATGTAATCTACATATGCATACTGTTATACTAATCTTACCAGGATTCCGAATTCAGGTGTGCCGGTCAACCTGACTGGAACTATCTGTGCGGCGGATTACAGGCTCCTAAACCATAAAAATCACAACACTATAAGTGATACGCTAAATCACTTCCCGGGGACTTAAACTAGGAACTAAAAATTTCCCTATCGATAAAAAGCATGGCAATACCCCCAAAAACATAAAATCGAGGAAAACTAGGGTTCCTGAATTTTCCCCAACCGGTAGACCGGTTGCCCAACCGGAATTCCGGTTCTGGGAAATTTCAAAACCCCATCCGGAATTCCGGATGTACAACCGGAATTCTGCTTCCTCGCAGGCAGAACTTCAAAAATTCACATAATGCTCTAATCAACTCCAAATCAAACCAAAACTTCCAGACCTGTTCTATACATCCCTTAGAACATTTCTAAAGCATCAAATCCACCCACAACTCACAGAATCTAAAATCACCATTAAAGCCCAAGCTTTGAGTTCTAAACTCAAACTTGGTTAAAATCAACTAACATGCATCGAATCCATGATTTAAACTCATAATCAAGCATATAACAACTGCAGAAACTAAAACCTAACTCATGCAAACACTACAGCCACCAAAACTTCAATTTTTTCTTTGAAAACTCAAGCTTTTAACAAGAAATCTATCCAACTAGAGCAAGAATTACTAGCATGCAATTCAACCTAATTAAACCTACTTAAATCAACATTTTAATCAAGGAAACAACAACAACAATTGACAGCAGCAACATCATCAAAATCATCATGCATTACTCATCTTTTTCACCAAAAATTTCAAGAAACAAAGTAAGAAAGCTAGACAAAGAAATACCTCATCAAGGATCACACAATACTTGCTGAAAATTACTAGATTCACAAGAAAAAATCCAATTTTCCTTGCTGCACAAAGAGGCCGAAATGGAGAGGAAAAGAGAGAGAGAGAGCTTCCTTTGAAATTTTTTTCTATTTTTGTCCAAGTTTGAAAAATAAGAGAAATGCCACCTACTCACTTATTTCAGCCAATATATCAACAAATACAACACATATTTCTCATTTATTAAACCACAAAAAGACAAACTAATAATGGGGCAAAAAGACCATTTTGCCCCTCCACACTAAAACCACATAAAAAACACTAAAGGGGTATTTTTGGGAAATTCTAAATTCTCGGCCATTCCCGACATTCCCAATGTCTAATAAACCGTCCCAAACTACTAACATACTAAGTTGTGATTTTACTGAGCCAAACACCGAGTTCCATGTTACCGGGCACCGGAAATGCAAAATTATGAAAACTACTGAATAACATAAAATGAATCTCAGAATTCAACAATAACAGTATAATAATTATTTAAATAGCTATAAATAATTTTCATAATTAAACGTTATTAACTGCTAATTTCCAAATTAAACTAAGCGGTCTTTACAACTATCCCCCCCTTAAAAGGATTTCGTCCCCGAAATCTAACCTGAATAACTCTGGATATTGAGCTCTCATATCTGACTCTAGCTCCGAGGTGGCTTCCTCCACCTTGCTATTTCTCCAGAGAACTTTGACCAATGCTATGGTCTTATTCCGAAGGACTTTATCCTTTCTATCCAGGATTTTCACTGGCTGTTCTTCATAAGTCATGTCTGACTGCAGTTCTAGGCTCTCATAACTGAGTATATGAGAGGGATCTGAAACGTATTTTCTCAACATCGAGACATGGAATACTTTGTGAAATGCTGATAAAGCTGGCGGCAACGCTAACCGGTATTCCACTTGACCTATCTTCTCGAGAATCTCGAAAGGTCCTGTAAATCTAGGGCATAGCTTGCCTCTTTTCTCGAAACGTTTGATCCCCTTCATCGGAGATACCCGTAAAAACACATGGTCCCCTACTTGGAACTCAACATCTCTTCGCTTCGGATCTGCGTAACTCTTCTGTCTACTCTGCGAGGCAAGCATTCTAGCTTTTATCTTCTCTATTGCCTCATTGGTCCGCTGCACTGACTCTGGACCTAGGTATTTCCTCTCCCCTGTCTCATCCCAGTGAATGGGAGATCTACACTTCCTACCGTATAACAGTTCATAGGGAGCCATTCCTATCGTACTCTGATAACTGTTGTTGTAAGAAAATTCTATCAACGGTAGATATTTATTCCATGAGCCTTCAAAATCCATAACACAGGCTCGTAACATGTCCTCCAATATCTGAATGGTCCTTTCGGACTGACCATCTGTCTGAGGATGGAATGCTATACTGAATTTCAGCTTTGTACCCATTGCTCGTTGCAAACTTTGCCAAAATTTGGAGGTGAACTTCGGATCCCTATCCGAAACTATAGACTTCGGTACCCCGTGAAGTCTTACTATCTCTCTGACATATAATTCTGCCAACTGATCCACTGTAAAAGTCGTTCTAACAGGCAGAAAATGAGCAGATTTCGTAAATCGATCCACCACTACCCAAATGGAATCAAACAAACCCGTGGTCCTAGGTAACCCAACCACAAAATCCATCGTGATATCTTCCCACTTCCATTCTGGTAGGGTTAGAGGCTGCAACAACCCTGCTGGTCTCTGATGTTCAGCCTTAATCTGCTGACAAGTGAGGCATCTCGATACAAATTCTACTAAATTCTTCTTCATACCGCTCCACCAAAAGTACGGTTTCAGATCTTGGTACATCTTAGTGGTGCCGGGATGCAGAGAATACGGGGTAGAATGAGCCTCCTCAAAGATCTCATTCCTGAGTTCCACACTATTCGGAACACAAACCCTAGCTTTATACAAAAGCATCCCGCTGTCTGACACTAAAAAGTCCCTGGCTTGACCAGCCAAAACCTCATCTCTGATATTCACTAACTCTGGATCCGTCATCTGAGCGACTTTTATTCTTTCCAACAGATCAGATTGCAGCGTTAAGTTGTGAAGCTGACCTACCACAAACTCAATGCTGAATCTAATCATATCCTCTGCTAGCTGAGGTGAAATCTGAACCATACTAGCTACTTGCCCGGGACCCTTTCTGCTCAGGGCATCGGCCACTACATTGGCCTTCCCAGGGTGATAGAGGATCTCACAGTCGTAATCTTTCACTAATTCCAACCAACGTCTCTGTCTCATGTTCAAATCTTTCTGAGTAAAGAAATACTTGAGACTTTTATGGTCGGTATAGATTTCACACCTTTCTCCATAAAGGTAATGCCGCCAAATCTTCAATGCAAAAAACCACCGCGGCCAACTCTAGATCATGAGTCGGGTATCGTTGTTCGTAATCCTTTAATTGTCGGGAAGCATAAGCAATGACCCGATCGGCCTGCATCAACACACACCCCAGACCCTGTCTGGATGCGTCACAATAAACTACAAACTTTTCATTGTCTGAAGGCAAAGCTAGCACTGGAGCGGTAATCAACCTTTGCTTCAGCTCCTGGAAACTAGCTTCGCACTTGTCTGACCTAATAAATCGCTGATTCTTCTTTGTAAGTTCGGTTAGGGGCATTGAAATTTTAGAGAACCCTTCCACGAACCTACGGTAGTACCCAGCTAAACCCAAAAAGCTTCTGATATCTGTCACAGTCTTCGGTCTCAGCCAATCCCTGACGGATTCGATCTTCCCGGGATCCACCTTGATCCCATCTTTGCTCACGATGTGCCCTAGGAAGGACACCTGAGATAGCCAGAATTCACATTTCTTGAACTTGGCATAAAGCTTGTGTTCCCGAAGCCCTTGTAGTACCATCTGAAGATGTAATTCATGCTCCTCTTCTGATTGAGAGTACACGAGGATGTCGTCGATAAACACAATCACACAGATATCGAGGAAATCCTTGAATACTCTATTCATCAAGTCCATGAATTCTGCAGGAGCATTGGTTAGTCCGAACGACATTACCAGGAATTCGTAATGTCCATACCTAGTGCGGATTGCCGTCTTCGGAATTTCCTCCTCTCGGATTCTCAACTGATGATAACCCGAACGGAGATCAATCTTAGAAAAGACCTTCTTCCCCTGAAGCTGATCGAACAAATCATCGATCCTAGGTAATGGATATTTATTCTTCACTGTCAGCTTGTTCAATTCTCTGTAGTCGATGCACATCCTCATAGTTCCATCTTTCTTCTTGACCAATAAAACCGGAGCTCCCTAGGGTGACACACTAGGCCGAATAAACCCTATGTCAAGCAACCCTTGGAGCTGAATCTTTAACTCCTTAAGTTCAGCTGGAGCCATTCTATATGGAGCCTTGGAAACCGGTTCCACCCCTGGTGCCAAGTCTATCAAGAAGTCAATCTCCCGCTGAGGTGGTAACCCTGGAAGTTCTTCGGGAAAAACATCTAAAAATTCCCGAACCACCTTGATGTCCTCTGGCCGAATGGTATCTGGCCGAGTGGTGTCCACCACCACGGCCAGAAACCCTAAGCATCCGCCATGTAATAATTCTCTAGTTGACATGGCCGAAATCACCGGGATCCGAGATCCCTGAACTGAACCAACAAACACAAATGGTTCTTCACTTTCCGGTTGGAAGATCACCATCTTCCTTTTGCAATCAATACTCGCCGAATATTTAGATAGGAAATCCATTCCTAAAATAATATCGAACTCTACTAAACTCATCTCTATCAAGTCAGCACTTAACTCTCTACCATCTATCCTGATCGGCATAGACCTAATCCACCTGTTGGAGATAACCAACTCTCCGCCAGGTAATAGGGTTCCAAACCCTGATTCATATCTATCGTATGGTCTATCCAATTTACTAAAGACTCTGGCTGCCACATAAGAATGTGTAGCCCCATAATCAAACAGCACTGAGTAAAGCGAGTTATTAACAGTAAGCTGACCTGTCACAACTGATGGGCTGGCATCTGCATCAGCCTGAGTGATGGCGAACACCCTGGCTGGAGTGGGTATCGTCGGAGCTCTCGGTGCCTCTGAGCGGAGCTGGGGACAGTCCCTCTTGAAGTGTCCGGGCATGCCACAGTGAAAGCATCCCTGACCTTTGCACTCACCCCGATGGTGCCTTTTGCAGCTAGGGCACTCGGGATAGGAGAATCGGGTCTCAGTACCACTGGAACGACTACCTCTATTCTGATTCCCCCGGAAACTCTTGTTCTGACTCGAGCCACCGGATGCAGTGGATGCTCTCTTCCTCTGATCCATGGCCGAACCACTACTCCCCCTGCTAAAGCCTGATGCAGGAGGGTTAGGAGCCCCACCACTCGCCGGAGTACTAGCTGACTCCGACATACACCCAACTGCGCCCTCAGCTCGCAGTGCCTTCTCCACCATCTCAACATAGGTGGTCTTGTCGTCGGTGGTGATCATCAAATCATGTTTGATCTTCACATTTAACCCGTCTAGGTACTTTTCTTTCTTGCTGAAGTCGGTTGGCACAATTCCCGAGGCTAACCTCGCCAACCGGTCGAACTGAGTAGTATACTCGGTCACGCTCATATTCTCTCGTTGGGTCAGGTGAGCGAACTCTTTCCTCTTGGCGCTTCTAACCGCCTCATTATAATACTTGGCGTTGAAGAGTTCCTGAAACCTTTCCCAGGTCATGGTGGTGACGTCATGAATCTGAGACACCATGTCCCACCAGACCAGAGCGTCCTCCTGGAACTGGAAAGTGGCACACACCACTCTGTCATTACCGGTAACACCCATGAAGTTCAGGATTTTGGTGATCACCGTCAGCCACTGTTCGACCTTCATCACATCTGGACCTCCCAAAAAGACCGGAGGTGCTTGCTTCCGGAACCGTTCATATAAAGGTTCCAATCTGTTGGCCGCCACAATCACTTCGGCCTGAGCAGCAGGGGCAGGTGCCACTGGAACTACTGGCACAGGAACTGCAGGAGCACCCTGCTGTCTCAACCTCTGAATCTTGAGGTCTTGCTCTTCTATTCTGGCTTGCATTTCCGCAAACCTAACCTCCCAATTCTGGGCTCCCTGATCGGCTGGGGGAGCCTGGGCAGCCTGTGGCGGGTTCTCATCACCCCGACCACGAGCCCTACCCCGGGGACCTCTACCTCGGCCCCTAACTGGCGGGGGAAACTGAGCTCCCTGTCCTTGATTCGACCCCACTGAATTGCCCTGGCTCCTGGTAGTCCGCCTGGCGTCCATCTAGTTGGAACCGCCTGCGAAACCAAGAGTTGGCATATCAAGTCGTATTCAAGGAGAGCTTACTAATGCCGCTTAATTTGGAAATTAAAAACGAAACATGCGCTACTCTACTATCAGGCTACTAACATGCTTCCTATCAGGCTTTTCTTATTCATAAATAAATAAATAAACTACTAAAGCAATAAAGGCTTACTGAACCGTGGAACGAGCTAACTGCTGATGATGATTGTACATGTCGTGACGATCTTTGAAAGACAACCTGGCGGCTCTGATACCAAATTGTAACACCCTAACTAACATAGGCGTATTACGTGATTTTTAAACATGTTGTGCAGCTCGTTGCTAATCAACGAGGTTTATGGAAAACGTGATTATTAAAATTTTTGCTTTTTAATTAAACTTGTAAAATATTTATACAAAAGACTCGGGATCCCGATTACAAAATCATTTACAAAAGTTTACTGTTTAAACAAAATACTTGTCGCCTAGCGACTAATTACAAAAATAGCCTCGCTGTCCCGATGATCGTACGCTCCAGGCCTAACCGCCCCGACATGTACAATCTTCATAGGCTCGTTCACGGTCCATCAGCTCTAACCTTGCCTTTACCTACACATAAACATAGCACTGTGAGTCGACAGACTCAGTAAGAAAAGCATAATAATACTCATACATAAATCCCGGTCATGATCAGACGCCCATACCCCTGATCATAACCCTAACGGCTGTGTCCAACACGATACTGAGTCCCCCCAACTGCCGTGTCCAACACGGTACTGAGTTCTAAACGTTCATAGGGACAGTACTATTAACAAGTAACAGCCTGATCGGTCGAACCGGTCATACTCCGGCTGCTGGTCATACTCCAGCCTGTACCGACGTGTTACAGTATCAGCCTGATCGGTCGAACCGGTCATACTCCGGCTGCTGGTCATACTCCAGCCTGTACCGACGTGATACGTCAAATAGTACGGAACCACCAACCTAAGTGTCAGCCTGATCGGTCGAACCGGTCATACTCCGACTGCTGGTCATACTCGCATTTGTCTGACAGACGTGACACAGTTGGATGGTTCGAAGCCAACATACATAACTAATGTAATCTCAGAGGCTTCCTACATGCACGCTAAACATGTAATCTACATATGCATATTGTTATACTAATCTTACCTGGATTCCGAATTCAGGTGTGCCGGTCAACCTGACTGAAACTATCTGCGCGGCGGATTACAGGCTCCTAAACCATAAAAATCACAACACTATAAGTGATACGCTAAATCACTTCCCGGGGACTTAAACTAGGAACTAAAAGTTTCCCTATCGATAAAAAGCATGGCAATACCCCCAAAAACATAAAATCGAGGAAAACTAGGGTTCCTGAATTTTCCCCAACCGGTAGACCGGTTGCCCAACCGGAATTCCGGTTCTGGGAAATTTCAGAACCCCATCCGGAATTCCGGATGTACAACCGGAATTCCGGTTCCTCGCAGGCAGAACTTCAAAAATTCACTTAATGCTCAAATCAACTCGAAATCAAACCAAAACTTCCAGACCTGTTCTATACATCCCCTAGAACATTTCTAAAGCATCAAATCCACCCAGAACTCATAGAATCTAAAATCACCATTAAAGCCCAAGCTTTGAGTTCTAAACTCAAACTTGGTTAAAATCAACTAACATGCATCGAATCCATGATTTAAACTCATAATCAAGCATATAACAACTGCAGAAACTAAAACCTAACTCATGCAAACACTACAGCCACCAAAACTTCAATTTTTTCTTTGAAAACTCAAGCTTTTTAACAAGAAATCTATCCAACTATAGCAAGAAATACTAGCATGCAATTCAACCTAATTAAACCTACTTAAATCAACATTTTAATCAAGGAAACAACAACAACAATTAACAGCAGCAACATCATCAAAATCATCATGCATTACTCATCTTTTTCATCAAAAATTTCAAGAAACAAAGTAAGAAAGCTAGACAAAGAAATACCTCATCAAGGATCACACAATACTTGCTGAAAAATTACTAGATTCACAAGAAAAAATCCCCTTTTCCTTGCTGCACAAAGAGGCCGAGATGGAGAGGAAAAGAGAGAGAGAGCTTCCTTTGAAATTTTTTTCTATTTTTGTCCAAGTTTGAAAAATAAGAGAAATGCCACCTACTCACTAATTTCAGCCAATATATCAACAAATACAACACATATTTCTCATTTATTAAACCACAAAAAGACAAACTAATAATGGGGTAAAAAGACCATTTTGCCCCTCCACACTAAAACCACATAAAAAACACTAAAGGGGTATTTTTGGGAAATTCTAAATTCCCGGCCATTCCCGACATTCCCAATGTCTAATAAACCGTCCCAAACTACTAACATACTAAGTTGTGATTTTACTGAGCCAAACACCGAGTTCCATATTACCGGGCACCGGAAATGCAAAATTATGAAAACTACTGAATAACATAAATGCATCTCAGAATTCAACAATAACAGTATAATAATTATTTAAATAGCTATAAATAATTTTCATAATTAAACGTGATTAACTGCTAATTTCCAAATTAAACTAAGCGGTCTTTACAATTACAATTGATTAATCAAAACCAATTATATGAGTCTTACAAGCAATATTATCTCAACTAGTGCGGGGACCATGGGTCTATATAGCCAAGCTTCCAATAAGTAGATCAAGAATTTAGCACTAAAATTCACTAACTTATTAATTCTTCGTTGAATCCACGCATAGAACTTAGAATTGCACTCTCAATAAAGGGATTAGATTACCGTGACACCCTACAATGTATTTTATCCTTAAAACACTTAACCCCGTATAAATGATATTTCAGCTTATGTGAAATGAGTACTCCACCATTTATGTTCGTTTGGTCAAGCTCGAAGGAGATCATCCTTTGCTTACTATTCGCCAGATAGAAGCTATAGATTCCATGTTTATGCTAGCGCTCCCACTCAATTGCACTACCGTGTTCCCAAAATGTACGTATCACCCTGACCTAAAAGTAGGCTCAACTAACAAATCAAAGAACACGAATAGCCTTTCAAGATTGAGCCTAATCATAACAGGATTAAGAACATTTGATCTAGGATCAACTAGGCGATATTGACTTGAATAGATATTACGGTAAGTTTAATAAATCTAAGTCAAAGTTCAATATCGGTCCCTTCCGATGCATACTCCATGCATCCAACTTTGAAGCTTTACTTTAACCAATGCTCTGGAAAGAACATAGCACTTCTCCAAATGCAAGTAAACTCTGTTGTAGATTATCATATTAGTAAAACCCTATGTCTGATAAATCTAGGAAACTTTATTCACATAGTCATGTTTACTTTCCAATGTGTTGACGACACAATAAACAGGATCAAGTATGTGAAAAGGGTTTCAGATGAATTTATACATTATGTACATATAATCATGAAATAAATCATGTGAACCATGCAACATTAAACGTTATTTCTGATCTATATTAATAAGTAAATCTGATTATATTGAAATGAGTTTTATTTAGGGCATAAAACCCAACAAACTCCCACTTGCACTAATATAAAATAAAAAGTGCGTTTCAAATAATCTCAACACATCGATATACAAATCAAGTGTAGTAGTAGTAAACTCCTCGTAATAGGATTTGAAAGGTTGAATAAACCACAACCTTTTCTCCACCATTACTCTTCCTTAATCACAAAATTATTGATAATGTGAAATTCCTCTCTATATGTTTACTCTCTTGGGATACTAGATTCTATACATACCTTTGGCAACTACTTTTGGTTAATCAGGAAATTAACACTACTTTTTTAGGCAATTTGGAATGCTGCCAAAAATGTATAGAACTTTCCTTAGACTGAATAAGTACCGTTCCTGCAACTTTAACATTCAGTCCCTTTCTGGTAGACCTAGAGACTTCAGATAGGTTTTTATACTTCTCCAAAATCACTATTCCACCCCCAGAGTAATCCCATCTTATCAGAAAGATTTTCTAGCACAAAGGAAAATTTCGAAATCTGATGTGGTGTAGTCTAAGAGTTTTAAACACACCCTTATAGACTAACATATAGTTCCTCTTCTTTATCTTAAGATTTACTTGATTGTCTTCCAATGTTCTTCTCCTGGATTAATCTGATACCTACTCATTACTCCCACTCAACAGCAGGTGTCTGGTCTAAGGCATACAAAAGCATATCTAAGACCTCTCACTGTTGATTTAAGAAATTATTTCATGGCTTTATCTTTTCTGGAATAGTTGAAACTTTTCCTTCACTACTACAAAAGTCACTATTCACGTCGGTCAACGCGACTGTTCATCGCGTTGACCGACGTGAATAGTACCATATTGAATATATTCGTCATTTTTAAAATGTTACAAAAAATACATAAATTGCGTCGGTTCTTACTCCGTCACTAATTACCCAACCGACGACAAAAGTCAAAAAATTAAAAAAATTCGTTCATTATTAGCATCGTTTTAAAAGCCTCACTTATGCTTTATGTGGCCTTTTAAAACCGACGGTAAAGATATTGTGAGTGTGACAAAACGACGCTAATCCTCCTATTTTTCACTTACCCCCAAACAGATGACACTTTCATTTCGAGCTCTCTTTTTCCCTCTCTTTTTCTCTGAACAGCGCTCTCTTTCCCTCTCTTTCTCTCTTGCGATTTCGAAGGTCTAAAGGTGTCAATGGAACTGCGATTTTCCCACCTCCGTTAGTCTCTCTCTTTCCCTCTCTTTTTCTCTTGCGTTCTCTCTCTTTCAATCTCTCTCTTTCTCTCAGTCTCTCTGTGTTATAACAGGTCTCGCCCGTCCTCATCAGCTCTGAAGGTTGTGATTTCGAACCGGCTGGCCACCTCCGTAAGTCTCTCTATTTCCCTCTCTTTCTGTCTTGCTCTATGTTATAACAATAACATGGTATATATGCTTTATTTTCATCATCAATGGATAATTTCTCATTTTGTTGAGAGTTTTTAATCTAAAATTAGGGCTTTCTGAATGTTAGAAATTTAGATTGAGAGTTTTTAATCCAAAATTAGGGCTTTCTGAATGTTAGAAATTCTTCTTCTTTAGATTCCAAAGCTAAAAAGATTAAAAATTTTGGTTAGCAACTCTAAGAAAAACATCAAAATTTTGTTATAGCCAAATGCTGAAGTCTCAGGTTAAACGAATAATTCTAGGTGCAATGCCTACTAATCATTTGAATTATGTTCTATTAATCCAAGGATCTTTATTGAGAACATTAGAAATAAGTAACATATTTTGTTAAGAAGAAAAAAATAGTTATAGAGAATTAAAGCACATGATATTGAAAAGAAATTAAATTAAAACGACAATATTACTTTAAAAGGCAATAGTGTGAATTCAGAAAGAGAAGCTCAGCTTATTTTAATTTTACTATAGAGAGAGATAATGAAAAGTAAAACAAAAGGACACTAGACAGAATTTTCTAGTAAACTTTTTTATTTTCAAATGCTAATTATGAAATGAAAAGCAGTACAGAACATTGTTGGCCTGTACGTATATGATTGTTTTGGACTACATTAGTGGTACGAGCCGCACTACTGTACGAATTGAAAAATATATCTTAGCTTATTGTCTCATCTGACCATTCCATTGGAATTTGGAAATGCTAATAATCTTACCTTTAGGGGAGACATAGCATAAACATCATCGCCATACATGTTTACATCACAGATCACAATCAGATTAGGAATAGGATCACTGTATGTATTCAAAACCATGAGATTCTCTCTTTTTCTTCTTTGCATTTTGGCTGCTCTGTTTCAGTGTGGTCCTTCTTCTGTTTTGAACAAAGTACTGTTCTTTGTTCTTTTTTTATATATAAAATTTTCTAGTGGCTTTGAGAAATGTATGGAGAGGCAAGACTTTTGTTCCCTTGTTTCCAGAATTTCTCTCAAGAACTTAGGCAATATGATGATTGGATCTATATGCCAAAAATTCATAATGGTTCTCCTAGATTGTGCTAATCTTGATGATAAAAGTGAATATTCAATTTTTTTTTCTCTCTTAACCAATCATGTGTAGATGGTCATGACACATGTTAACCAATTAACTATTGATGTATTTGGTTCTGCATCTTTTTTAGAGATGAAATAACTTCTGCAGATTTGGCCTATGATTTTTTCTGCAAACAGAATTCTCTATCTTTTTGACCAATATGTGTCAATGTCTACCACATGCTCTGAAAATAAAAATAAATATGGCAAAGCAAGCACTGCCTAGGTGATATTTTATTAACCTCACTGGATTAGTAATAAGTAGTGTACATAGAAAAAGCCTTAATTATATATCCAAGTTTTATTTTCTGCCTATTTAGCTTGTTTGTCTACCTGATGTATTTGTTTCTGCAATTGGTTTAGTTGAATTAGCTTCTCCTTATTGCAAGGCTAACCCAAGCAATCATCTTTGAATTGATTTAATATTGAAGTTGAAGATGAGTATTGAGTCAAATGTGGGGAAAAGATAAGAGCATTCACTACCACATGCAATCCCTTCCCTACTAATGTTTTTCCACAAATATAATTAAGTTGTCTCTTTTCTGAAACCTACCACTCTTTCTTTCCATATAATTACTAAGATTTTTCCACAAACAATAAGAACCATCCATATAATTACTAAGGTTTTGTTTTTTTGTTTTTTTTTTTTTAAATTAAATTCTTATAAACAACAACAAAAGTTTGATACATAGATAATCCTCAACCTAAGCTAATTTATTATTTACTGTAAGGACATATACAACTAATTTATGAGTAGACAAATATGAACTAGGAATGTTTTAAGAAAGTTGAAAAATAAACTAGCACTATCATTAAAAAAAAATCTAACTCATTACAAAAGAAATAATACTTTGGAAAAACAAAAACCAAAGCTAAACAAATAAGTTTGAAATGTGAAAAAAGTTTAGAAGTTTTATTAGGTATGATTTCAAAATTACACATAAGATGTTTTGGATTAAGTTTTTAATTGTAAATTAATATATATATATATTAAGTTTGTTTTGTGTAATTTTGAATTAACAATTTGGTTATAAAGCTATGAAATTTAGTGGTTAGAATGTATGAGAAGTTTGCTTTAAAATATTTAGAATGTTTTTTAAACTTTTAGTTTGTAATCTTAATTTAGTGTTTTGTTTAATTTAGAATTGAAAAGTTTGGTTAAGGATATGTAAAATAATAGTTAAAATGTTATTTTGCTTAAAGCTAATTTTTCTTTAATTAAAAGTTTGGATCAAAAGTTTTGTTTAGGGATTTGGTAAAATTAAGAAACTATGTCCATTTCTTTTTAATTTACATATGAGTTTTTGAATTATTAAAAAGTATATATTGTATCGAGTTTTTCAATTATACAAATATACATTTTTTTAAGATCATATAATAGTTTTGGATTAAACTTTTTGGTGTAATATATGTCAACTTAATTTATAGTTGTGTAACTTTAGATAGAATATAATTAGCTTGGAAAATATAAAATAATGATTACGATATTTTTAATATTGTATAGTTCCACTTGATAATTAGCAAGATTCATTTTTGTAAAGGAAATTTAAATCTGTTTGATTGTTTATGGCAAGAGGTAGTATAATGACTTATTTATACTACTTCTCTTGAAAAAAAAAAGTAATCAAGGGACAAGGGCCTACTATCCTTATTTTAGTGCATAGATTAGTGAGTTACTGTCATTGCACTTATAAAAGAAAATGGGCTGAAAAATAAGTTATGAGTAATTGTGAAATGTTTAGAGATATCTGACATTTCCAATTAATCTACTGAAGTCTATGGCGAGAATATTACTATTCATTCCCGAGAATGAATCAAATTCAAATTTATATATTTTTTTGAACAACAAATTTATATATTGTGGAGCCAATATTACTGCAGTTTCTCTTACAAATATTGTTTCTTTATATTTTTATATAAATTGAGAAATAAATAGTAAAGTGTTGTTTCTAGATTCTAGCCATGTTAGGTAGTTGGTAATGTATGGTAGAAGTTCAAATCTCCTAAACAAGATAGTTAAAGCAGTCAAAAGTTAGGTTTGTTGACATCATAGAATCACCTCTCAGTTAAGAAAAATGTCTTAAGGTATTAGAGAAAATATCATTTTATTATTATGGAATGTATTTTCCTTGTGTACATAGAGTAAGTGGGTTGGCATAATTAGTTCTATATGTTTATACTTCATCTTCATGTGAGCTGAAATTGGAAAACAAGTAGATTGATTCATATTGAAGTGAAACGAACAATTGTATTCTATCCGAGTAACATTCTTGTCTAGTATGATATATATATTGTATGTACGTACTTTTGTTTTTGTATTTTTGGCTATTCGACCAAATATACAATTTTTCACATCACTACTTTTATTCACAATGCAGCTTTTCAATTGTGGTAGTATCTTTTGAAGAAATTGCTTGAACGCTAGCTTGGAATTGGTAAGCTACTCAAACTTTATTTCTTTATATTTTATAAATCCTAGAAGAGTTTGAATATCCTAGATATTCATCCATAGTGAAGTAAGTTCTGGAATTGCATGACTGCGGTCGGATGGGTGGTAATATTTGTACTGTTAATTATAGTTTTGTTTGTTTGTATTATTGTGGATGTTTTAATAGATTAGTTGCATGTTTAAAATTTTCGGGAACGTCCGAATTATAGATGTTATGCTGTCGAAATTTCGGTAGAAATTTCAGTAGGATTAGTATTTTATTAAATTAATTAGGTTAAGTTGATATAGAATTATTTTATTGTATTAATTAGGTTAATTAAATTGTTGTTTTGTTGTTTTGTTAGAAGTTTCGAAATGGATAGAGATTGGATGAGTGCGAATAGGTTAACGGTAAAATATAGGGAAGGTGTTGACTTCTTTTTGGAGTTTTCTGCAAAGAATGCGGATAATCCTGATTTGGTTCATTGCCCATGTCTCAAATGTGGTAACATGGAGCGTATGAAAATTGCCCAAATAAGAGAACATTTGTTTAAGAAATCCAAGATAGACAAGAGTTATAAGGTTTGGTATCACCACGGAGAAAAAATTAGAAGATCGGGCGAGGGACCCTCTAGAAAGGATAAGATTGTTAATAATGTGGAGTATGAAGATGATCACATCGCAGAGATGATTAACGAAGCAGAGTTTGAATCTCAAGTTCGTCCTGAAACATTTCAAACTATGTTAGAAGATGCTGAAAAGCCGATTTACCCTAATTGTACTAGGTTTACTAAATTATCGACGCTTATTAGGCTATACAATTTGAAAGCAAAACACGGGTGGAGTGATAAGAGTTTGACAGAGTTACTAGCTTTCTTAGGAGAATTATTACCCGAAGGTAATGAGGTGCCTTTGTCTTTCTATGAGGCAAAAAAGACATTGTGTTCGTTAGGCTTGCAATATGAAAAGATACATGCATGTCCTAACGATTGCATCCTATATCGAAAGAGATTTGTGGACGAGGTATCATGTCCAACGTGCGGTGAGTCCAGGTGGCAAAAGAAAAATAATTCTAATGAGGTAAAGAAGGGTGTTCCTGCAAAAGTATTGTGGTACTTACCACCCATACCTCGTTTGGTTCGGTTTTTTCGAAATGCCGACCATGCTAAAAATTTGACTTGGCATGCCAGTGATAGAGTGAAAGATGGTATGATGAGACATCCAGCTGACTCTCCCGCTTAGAAAACAATTGATGCTAGATGGCCTGATTTTGCCAATGAGCCTAGGAATATCCGTCTTGGTCTCTCTGCAGACGGTATCAATCCACATACTTCCCTTAGCAGTAAGTATAGTTGTTGGCCAATCTTGCTTGTGATATATAATTTGCCGCCGTGGCTTGTTATGAAGAGAAAGTTCACTATGTTGACATTGATGATATCAGGCCCTTCACAACCTGGCAATGATATTGATGTATACTTAACCCCTCTCATTGATGATTTAAGTAAATTGTGGTATGACGGTGTTAATGCATATGATGCCTATAGGAATGAAGCATTCAATCTTAGGGCCATGTTATTGTGGACAATCAATGATTTTCCTGCTTTCGGGAATCTTTCTGGCTACAGTGTGAAAGGTTATAATGCATGTCCTATCTGTGAAGAGAAAACATGCTCTCGCTATTTAACACATTCGAGAAAAATTTGTTATATGGGACACCGAAAGTTTTTGCCACCCGAACATGTATTTCGGACCTGGAAAAAGGCATTTGACGGTAAGCAAGAATTTGAAATGCCTCCCCCACCTTTAAGCGGAAGACAATTGGTAGAAAAATTGAATAAAATTCAATTCAATCTTGGAAAGCGAAAGTCAAAATCGAAGAAAAGAAAAGGAGGTAAGGGTGTCACAAATGAACCTCAGGGACCGTGGAAGAAAAAATCAATATTTTTTGAGCTTGAGTATTGGGAGCATTTGGTTTTACGTCACAATTTAGATGTGATGCATATTGAGAAAAATGTCTCAGATAGCTTAATTAATACCTTGTTTAATATTCCTGGTCGGAGTAAAGATGGAATTAAATCCCGTCTAGATTTGAAAGAGATGGGGATTAGAGGAAATTTACATCCAGAAATTATTGGTAAACGAACTTTTTTACCACCGGCGTGTTATGCCCTGACTAAGGAAGAAAAACGATCTTTCTGTACGTCATTGTCTCACGTTAAAGTACCCGAAGGGTATTCTTCAAATATCTCCAATTTGGTAGATATGGACAAATTAATTTTGTCCGGACTGAAGTCTCACGATCATCATATACTGATGCAACATATTCTGCCGGTGAGTATCCGTTCTGTTTTACCTAAGAAAGTTCGCTATGCCATCACCAGGTTATGTTTATTCTTTAAATCTCTTTGTTGCAAAGTGGTAGATGTGTCAAAGTTAGAAAATCTCTGATTAGAAATTGTTGAAGTGTTGTGTTATTTAGAACAATTTTTTCCTCCATCCTTTTTTGACATAATGATCCACTTAACTGTTCATCTGGTGAGAGAGGTAAAAATGTGTGGGCCAGTGTATTTGAGATGGATGTACCCAATGGAACGGTACATGAAAATCCTAAAGGGTTATGTAAGAAACAGAAGCAGGCCAGAGGGTTCAATTGTTGAATCCTACATCGTTGAAGAGGCTGTAGAATTTTGTTTAGACTTCTTCTCAAATGTAGCAACTGTTGGGTCGTGTCTTCCTAGATTTGATAATGAAATTAGTAAAGGGGGTCGGGGTGTTTCTGTTTGCGACGTAAGTCGAGCTGATCGAGAGGAAGCACACCGACTCGTTTTGCAAAATGTTGATGAGGTTCAACCGTACATTGAGTAAGTTTAATTTAATTTTTAATATTCAATTCAAATTAAAAGTGTACTAATAAGAATAATGTTTAACTACATCTTGAAGGAAACATTTTGATTGGATCAAGACTACTTATCCTAGTAAGTCGAGGAACCACAAATGGGTGCAAGATGAACATTATCGAAATTTTAGTACATGGTTGAAAGAAAAGGTATTATGCAATACCGAGTGATTTGAAATTGGTATGTTTTTCATAATCATTTCATGTAACTACTAATTAATTTGATTTATGCTAGGTGATTGTGGAAATGAGTGACTCCCCGAACAATGTATCTCAGTTGCTACTTTCGATATCGCATTTTCCTTCATTTACTGTACTAAAGTATCAATCATACTACATAAATAGTACTCAATTTAACACGAAAGATCGTGATGCTTCTTAAAAAACACAAAATAGTGGTGTCATGATTGTTGCTAGTGCTATCCAAGTAGCTAGTTCAAAAGACAAAAACCCTATTGAATGTGATATGACCTTTTATGGTGTAATCAAAGAAATTTGGGAATTAGATTACATTAGCTTTCGAATCCCTGTTTTTCTTTGTGATTGGGTGAGGAGTGATAATGGAGTTAAAGAAGATGAGTTTGGATTCAAGCTAGTGGACTTGAATCGAGTAGGACACAAGTCTGATCGATTTATAATGGCATCCCAGGCAAAACAAGTATTTTATATGAGTGACCCAATAGATGGTCGCTGGTCAGTTGTTCTAACAACACAACCAAAAGATTATGATTACCAAGAGTCTGGTGGAGATTTATATCTCAATGATAAAACTTTTGAAATCAATCCACCACCAATTGATGTCGCCGTTCGGGACGAAATCATTTCTTCTCGGGAAGACGGTGAAGGATTATGGATTGAGTAAACTATCAATCTATAAATATTGGTGTGTTTTGTTTTATATTATTTTATATTTTTTTGCGCCTAATCTAAATTTCTGTGTTAATTTTATGTATTATTATTTTGCTTTAATGTGTAGGTACATTGACTATGGATGACCCCGGTGACTATGATGATGATTTTGCCCTTTGGGGACAATCCATTGGTGGTGAATCTGAATCTGATCCACCGCACCCGTAACCGGAACCTGACCCTGATTCACAACCAAAGAAGAAAAATGGTAGGGGGGCATATAAGGGTCTGAAGCATATAAAGAATAGGAGTGAAGGAATACTTCTCGAAGTCGAGTACAACCAATGGGGCCAGTGCATTGGGGACACTGCAAATGAACTGGTTAGCCAGATTGGCTTGTATGCAAGACGAAATCTTCCACTGGCATACAATGATTGGAGAAAAGTTCCAATGGAATTTAAAAATCTATTATGGGAGTACATCAAGGTAATGCTAATAGCTAAGATTAATTTGCATATGTAGTTGAATATTTTTTGCCCATTCTAACTATTATTGCTAATTTTTGCAGTCAATGTTCAAGTTAGGCCCAGAAGCTAAGCATTCTACCTTAAAAACTGCTGGACGAAGATGGAAAGACTGGAAAGCATTCCTAACAAGGAACCTAATTTTCAAATACAAAGATAAAGTTCCAGCAATGCTCGATCGTCCTCCAGATGCTTATGTTTCATGTTACAAGCCCGAAGATTGGAAAGAATTTGTTGCCAAAAGATGTAGTCAAGAATGGGAAAAAAAGAGAAAGAAAATGCAAGATATCAGGAGTCAAAATACATACAATCACCATGCGGGCCGAGGTGGTGTTAAGAAAGTTGAAGAAAAGTTGGAGAAAGAGTTGGGCCACCAGCTTACTATATATGACAGGGCATACTTGTGGATTAGAATACACACGAACAAAAACGGCGAGCTCGATGACCCTGCTCAGGAGGTCGCTGACCGGATTGTAAGTTCCATTTATCATATATGTGCTTGATCAAATACTTAAACACTTTTATGTTGTTCAAATTCTTACAAATTTTACTTTCTTGAATGTAGGCTGAGATACGAAAGCAAGTTGAGGAGGGGACAATATTAGTAGAAGGCTCAAAAGACATACTCACTCTAGCCTTGGGAACAGAAGAGCATGGAGGACGTGTTAGAGGAATGGGGGGTGGTGTCACACAGACACAGTTTTTCAAAACCCCGCGTCCTAAAAGAAAGAGAGTCGATGACAATGATCGTATGAGTGAGGTGGAGAAGCGACTTGAAGAGTCAGAGGAACATCGTCGTAGACAAGACGAATTATTAAATAAACTCCTCCAAATAGTCCAAAGCCAAAGTGGTGTTGCGGGCACCTCACATGCATCTGGTTCAGGTGTTGGGGGAGCATCCAACGAACCAGCTTTTGCTGCTGTTACCTCAGTTCTAGGAGCAACACCTACTGCCAGGGCCTCTGCTCCACCAACTGGCAGGGCCTCTACTACACCAAATGCCAGGGCCTCTGCTCCACCAGCTCCCAAGGCCTCTGCTCCACCAGCTCCCAAGGCCTCTGCTCCACCAGCTCCCAAGGCCACTATTCCAACACCTCCACTTGTTGCCCCACCAGCCACACCTTGTGCAGCTGCTCCACCAGCACCATCTCCGGTTACTTCTGATAATGTATTATTTACTTGCTTTTTAAAATAATTTTCATTATGCATGTTTAATTTTTATATCATAATTATTTAAGTTCTTTTTAAAATAAATTTTGTTTGTCTCTTGTTTTGTTTGCAAATGAAGAGATTGAGGTGTGATATGTACGTGATTGATCCCAAAGAAAAAGATTCGGTCTTAGTTGTATCAGGTTATGTGAAACTTGAAAAGGCAGACAAAGAAGGCAATATTATAATACATGGAGTTAAAAAGAAGTTTGATGATTTCAAACGTGTCTTTATTGAGAAGGTGGTTGAAGAAAATGCCATTCTACCATGCCCTATAGAACATGAAGGCTTCGACACAGTTGGTTTAGCTATAAACAATTTTGTAGCTTGGCCAAAGAACCTAATCAACATACATCCAGATGATTTAGGGAAGGTACATCATTTTTTTCCTTTTCACGTATATTTTCTTGAATAATGAGTAGGTTGAACTCAAATAGTTATTTGGTGATACTTTCTTTTTAAAGAAGCTAATGATAGTGTCTAGTGGGATGGGAATGCATTATTGGTGAAAATTTTGTGGCCATGATATATTCAAAGCTAGTTTTGTAAGTATTTTAAGACTTTAACCTCGGGAGAAAACAAATCTATTATGATTTATGACTTTATGTTTTCTAAACTCTTGGATGCTAATAATTTCTTACAAAAATCTTAAAATTGCATCTTAAGTACATTTTGTCAATATTATTATATTTTGAAATTGAAATTAATTGTTTGATGTAGATGAAAGGAAAGAAGAAAGTTTCAAGAGATCATTTGGCTCCACCAGAGCTCGGCCACCGATAAACCCAAAGGGGCCTAATAAACAGTCTGTCAAACGGTACATTCCCCCTGCAAAGACACAATTATTGTCTGGACTTTCAGAGATTGTGAAGAATTGGCCTGCTAAGAAATCAAAGAGATACTATATTAAACCGGAAGTGTTCGGAGGAGAAGGCCAAGAGTGTTGGATCAGCGCTGACGAGGTGGAAGATGTGTGCGAGCTCCATATGATTGGAAATACTGTTATGTCTCTTTGGTGCAGGTATAATAGTTAATAACTAAGTTAATATCTAAGTTAAAAATTATATATACAATGTTGTTTATTAATAATCCGTTTTTAATTTAGTTATTTGCAAGAACACACGCTTAATCTTGGTGGGTTGAGGAATACATATGCATTTAATAATCCTGCTTCAGTATCAACTGAAGCTGGTAAACTCAAACAACGTTCAGAGAATCTATGTCAGCGAATGATGGGTATGCAACCTGAACAATGGTTGATATGTCCGTGGAATTCAGGGTAAGTATGTTTTTATATTAATAAATGTAACAAACTAATGGATCGATTAGTGAGTTGACTGAATTAACATGTTTTGTTCTGTAGTGATCACTGGTTGACAATTATGATTCATGCCAATACTCAAAGTGTTGCATATCTTGACTCGACGAATGACTTTATCCGAACTGATATTATGAAATGTATCCAAAAGTAAGTTATAATTTTTTAAATTTAGATTATGTTACAAATCAATTCATTAATTAATTTCTTTTTTGTTTAGTGCTGTGGACATGTACAGGATCGAAAAAAATATACGAAACAAGGGTCCAGTAAAAATCAACCAATACACGTGTCGACAGCAGCCGGATGGAATACAATGTGGTTATTATGTTATGAAGATTATTCAGAGTTTCATGACGGTTGTTAATCCTGCAAGTTTTTTGAAAAATCATGTAAACATGAATAATTACTCTTCTCTATTTAGTTTGTATTTTAATTATATATACTTTTAATATGTTGATTAATGTTTTTTGATCTTTTATTTTACAGTTCAAGTTAGACGCTCCCTATAGTAACGAGGAGATCAATGCCGTACGGGATGAGTTGGCCGAATTTGTGAAGCCATTGATTATAGATTAAGTACTTAAGGTTACTACACTTTTGATATAATACATGAGTAACAAGTTTTATGATTATTGCTATCTTTTGCATATATTATTAGTTTATATTTAGTTTACGATATACATGGAATTTAAGTTTTAGAATCGATTTTATTAACAATTTTGGTATTGTGTGATTAGTTAATAGAATCGATTACTAATTTAATATAAGTTTCAAAAATGTTATTTTAATTTTTTTTGTATTATGTATTTACTATTATATAGAGTTATTCTAAAATTTGATAATGCAGGTGGGGAAAATTGCATGAAAAGTTTGCAATTTTTCCTTACTTATATTTGTGCTTCATTTTATAAGTGACGCAATAGGTAAAAAAAAAAGTTTTTTCGTAATAGATATGACATTTTTAAACCGACGGAATAAGTTTTTTGTGACAATTTTAAAATGCCATGACACATTTAGCGTCACTTTTTAACCGACGCTTAAAATAAAATAGAAAAGTAATTTTTTAGCATCGATTTTCAAATGATGAAAATTGTATTTTGCGTCTTTTTAAAAACGACGCAAATAAAACATTATTTACGTCTACGGATTACACGTCGGTTCTGTAGACCGACGCAAAATCTTTATATGTCACTTATAAAACGACGAAAATACCCCTTTTTGTAGTAGTGCTTAGATAAATAAAATCTATGTTTAAGAAGTTGTGAAGCTTCTATAGATTGCCATTAGAAAGAAAATGCTTCAGCATCTTACTAAAGTAAGTTGCTTGCATTAGAGTAAGTAATTACCAGGTATACCACAAGCCATAGGTTTAGATAAACTCAAACCTATAATACAAGGAACAGGAAGTTTTGTTAAGTCCATTGAATGGACTTATAGACGAAAATTTCCTTTTATGGCCTTGTAATAGAAAACTTTAGGTTATTCCATGTGAATGGATTAAACCATAGTTCTTTTGGCTTTCTTCTTAGTTTCTTATCTTGACAATCCATTACTTGTTTAAACTCACAATGGATTTTGAATCACTAGTGTCTCCCAAGTCATAAGAAGGTGAATTATGTCTAAGAAAACTAAACGGTATTGGTCTCTTCGGTTGTGACAAGACAACAGAGGCAGTGGGATCATCATATGTCAAATAAGATGATAGAACACTTTTGGAATCAAGAAATAAATATCTCCTTTATTTGCTACTTTATTTTCAGACTTAGTCATTGTCTTAGAAAAGTAGTATTTGTTTGAACAAACACTTTCTTATCTATTGACTATGGGATAGTCCACCCCTAATCACTTAGAATAGCTAACAAACCATGGTTAACAGTTCTAGCTTTTCTTAAGATTTTGATTAGGTCATCCATGAATCTAGTAATGATTTACATTAAGTATACAACCATTACATCATTCTGAAATTGTATTACCATAGAAGGAATTAGGCAACGACTAGTAACTAATCATCAACATGCAACTCGAAATTTCTGGGGAGGTAAGTTTGGATATAATTCAAAAATCAATTTAATGATCTTTGAACTGCATATCTACTAACTATTTCTCCACCCCTATCAGTTCGCAAGATCTTTAACCACTTACCTTAATGGTTTTAACCATTGCTAGAAATTAATGAAATTTTTAAAACATTTCAAATTTCTTGCTAAAAGGTATATCTAGAGTTATCGTTTGAAGAATACAACGAAAAACTCATATCCACCCCTGAATGTACATCCATCTGCGAATGAGATGAACTAATTTCTTTGCAGAGATTGATCTTGTCAAATCCACTATGAACAAGATACAAATGCCATAGATTAAAAAAAATGTGGTAGTGTCTTTTGATGACATAGGTTTAGTTACATCAAAGAGTTCTTAAAATACTGCAAGTGGATCCTGGTCACAGAATACCTAACTCATATTCCATACAGTTTTAATCCATTAATAGAAGATGGATATTAAACACTTGAGAAAGTGTAACTGTATTGTATCTGGAATTAGAAATATAAGAAAATTTCTATTTGGAATCTAAAATTAAAGTCAAAGACTTAAATTTATACCAAATATAATGAGTAATTCTATCTTGGACCAGCACTACTAATACAAACTCTAAGTCAGATTTGCCCATACAAGTAAGAGATTGCTAAGATTAAGGATTTATATCAATTGGGAATAGAATTTCGGGATTATAATCATATGCATCATTTAATTTCTTAAGAGAAAATATAGAATGACATGAAATGATTTATAGCCCATTCATCCAATGATATGATATTGAGCTAATTCAAAATGAATAAGCTAAGAGGAATTAGGATAATTTCGTTTAAAATAAGAATCCAACGATGCTTCGATTAGCGAAAGTCAAAGTAATCTTATTTATACAATCTTCTTGTTTCATATTGTAAAAATACTAGTCTAAGGTGTCATCAATTGATGAACAGCTAGATGTCGCATATACAATATTTATCTTTCGAGATCTAACACTATTAAGTATGTCTAATGGTGAAAATCCACTAGGGATTTATCTCATTAGATAAACAAGCCAAGTTAGACCAACAATGAAGATTCGAAATTAAAATACAACTTAATAACAGAAAATAACATGGTTCAATATAAATTCATACACAATTCAGAAATTATAAACATATAGCAAGTAGGAATGACAAGTGAAAATACTAAAACTTACAATCCTAAATAATTTCTAAGGTTTTCAACAAACTGATATCAGTGTCCCGTTTAGGCGAGAGTCAAAGCTACCATTCATTGAATAGAGTTGTCAGCTCATCTAAAATGTTAAACATTCTAGCAACCTTTTATTCGATCAAGATTGGAATTCAGCGTTGTCCCGTTTAGGCGAGAGTCAAGGCAATTCTATTTTATGAGCTTCCACCATTGTCTCGCAATTTTCAAGTCAAACGTGGTCGCCACCATTAGGGTGATCCATACCATATAAAACACTTACAAACTACTTATCTTTCGAGATTAAACGGTGCGAAATTGCTAATGAACGTTCCTCCATTAGGGAGGATTACTCACTAAAAGAAACGCGATGTAAAACCAACAATGGAGATCGAATATCTTAATAATAAAGCTCATTATTTAAAGAGAGTTGTATTTTCTTTGATTCTCTTTATTTAATCTGTTTATTTTAAATATATATTTATTTAATTAAAATTTCCAATTTAGAATGAAAAATTCTAAATATAAATTTTAATTTAATATTTATAAATTTTACTTTGATGGATATGAAAATAACATGAATTATTTCCATCTTAGTAATAATTTCCAATAAATATTTAGAAAAATATTCAATTTAAGTTGTTACAAATTAATTTAAATTAATTTACAACTCAAATTTAATTTTCTATAAATATATATTGCATTTCGAAAAATTAAAGTATTCAAGGATACAATTTTCGAAAATGCATGTTAAAATAAAAAATTAATCCTGAAAAAATTATTCTAATTTAATGTTGGCCCAAAATTAATTAATAAAATTAATTTACAACAAAAAAAATATAATTTTCCTATTTAATTAAATATATATAAGAAAAATTTCAAATATTTAAGTATGAACTTAAATATTAATTTTCTATTTAATTAAATACACTAGAAAAATACTTCAAGCAAAAATATCACCTATCTAGATTTTTCTTTGACTAATTAATTCAATTTCTAATAATATATTTTAATTCATTTATTTTAAATTAATCAATTAATGAAAAAATCATTGATTTAAGTTGGTCCAAAATTAAAATAAATAATTTACAGCATTAATTTATTTTTCAAATAAAATTCGAAATTCCATCATTTAAGAAATGCAATTTCGAAATTTGATTAATAAAATAAAGAAAAAATATATTTTGAAAATTATTTAAATTTAGTTGAAAAATTAAATTTCAACTAAAAATAATTTTCTATTTAATTAAGTGTCATGAAAAAGAAATATTTAAGTATCATGATGAAAATCAACTTAGATATTTAATTTTCAAATTAATTAAATGTATTAAATTCAAGAAATAAATAATTAAGTGTAGAGAAGGCTTAATTATTAATCTCTAGTTTAATACTAGGAAAAATATACTTAAAATAAATTGTACCAAAATTAATTATATAAATAATTAATTTCACAATGTATAATATTTTCCTATTTAATATTAGAAATAATAAGTAGTCTAGAAATAACTATCTAGAAAATATCTTATTTGACTAAGTATCTTTTCCACACAATTTGAAAAAAGATCTAATTTAATTTGTATTAGAAAAAATCTAGAACTTAAATATTTTCAAATTTAAATTTAATTAAATATCAAAAATTAAGTTGTAACCACTTAATTTTAAAAAAATTCCATTTTAAGTTAATATTCGAAAAGATATTAACTTTAAAAATATTTAAAATATTCCATTTTAAGTTAATATTCGAAAAGATATTAACTTAAAAAATATTTAAAGAATCTTAATAACCAATGCCTAAAATTTCTCAACTTAATTTTGAAATTTTAAATCCAAAAGATATTCAAATTTAAGTTGGTTAGTTGTAGATAACTAAATATCAACTTAAATAGGAATATTTAATAAAAAATTTAAATTAAGCTCCACAAAGAATCTAGATGGTTATAATTCTATATTTAATTAAATACAAGAAAATACATATAGTTTAGCTTAGAATATAAAATTCTTTAAACTATAATTTTCCGAAATTAATTTCAAAATAAATGAAATTAATTATGTTGCTAATCAATTTTATTAGGTTAAACTAGTTTAATTAACCTAGTACAGTTATTCAAATCAGGCAAATGGGCCTTCACAATTGGGGTGGTTCATGTGAGGGGGTGCTGGGTTCAGTATGTCGTACCCACTACTATGGCTCCCAACTCTCACACAAGGCCCAAAAGAGAGGAATTTAACCTTAAAATGAACAACTGTTATTAATTGAATAGGACCAAAAACTAAATGGGCCTAAATAAAATCTATCAAGAACTATGACATTTTATTTAGCAACAACAAACTATATGCATCTATAATAAAATTAAACACATAGGCTCACACAGGCACACTTTGGATGGGTCCTATCATGTTGCTAGGTCATACACAGATGAAAGAAGATTGTAAATATACCTGTTACAAATTATTTACTTGACCAAGGGAGCCATCAGATCATTAGATCTGGCAAAAAGTAACCATGGCTATTTGCAATCAAGTAATAATAGGTTTTGAAAACTTACACACAAGCTAAAACACATACTCCTGCAACAAGGTTAGCTGGATAGTTGGATGTAGGATTTATTTAATTTTAAATTAAATAATTAATTAAATAAATAAAATATTTATTTTCAAAAAATTAAAATAAAATAAAAAAGAAATCGAAAATTTAAATTTAAAATTAAACCTACAATTTTAAAAAAATTAGGTTTCAACCAACCTAAATATCTTTTCAAAATTTGCTAACTACTTTTAAAATTTAAATGTTATTTTATAAATAAAAATTAATAAAAAATTAAAAAAGATAAATGAATATCTTTTTCAGATTTTAAATGTAATTTAAATAAATAAAATAACAAAATTTAAAAGTTAGTAAAATATCTTACATCTATTTAAAATTACATGATTATAGTTATCTTATTTTAAATTTAAATAAGGTCAAATTATTTAAAAAAAAATTAATTTAAAAATTTAAAATCTGACCTTAAATTTAAAAATAAGATAAGAGATAATCAAATTTAAAAATAAGATAGATTATTAAGCAAAAAAGATAGATACTAACTATTTTTAAATTCAAATTATACTAATATCATGAATTAAATTTAAAAAATATTAAATTAATTCATTATGATAATTAGAGTTGAATTAGGAATAGTAATAGTATAAATACAGAACTACACAAAAAATCGGAAGTTAATTCTATGAAAAAGCATGAAAAATAGAAGAAAAACGAAAAAAATGCAAGCTGTACGGACGGTATGCTGTGTATACTCGTCCGCGAGCGCGCATGAGGTGTTTGGGCGTGAAATCTAGGCACAAGGGGAAATCGCATGATTTCCGCGCGCGGAATTCTTGATGCTCAACCCCGATTTTTTCGAAACTTCAAAAAGTCATAACTAATTCAAATTAAATCGAAATTGAGTTATGTAAAAAAGTAACTTGCTTAATTTTTTCCATACTATCCAATAAAAATAATTCCAGAAACAGATATTCAATTATTTTTCATGAAAATTCACAAACATCAATCAATCATCAAAAACACTCAATACAAAATGATACCATCCAAAACATCAAACAATCGTTTTAAAGTCCAAATTTCTTGCAAGCAAATCAATTACCATGGCTCTGATACTAATTGTTGGAATTTATTTTACCAGGATCTTAGATCTACTCGCAAGTATGTTGTTTAACACCCTAAATATGAACTTTCTAAAACGATAAAATAAAGACATATAAAGTTTAGGAAACCTTACATTGGGTGCAGCGGAGTAATATGACTCATTCCGTTCAGATATCTAGCCCTTGATTCCTTTCTGTAGCAGAGCATTATCAATATCTGAACCTGGATCTCTTTCTCTGAATCTTTGATGCTGAAACTCCTTCTTGCTGAAAGTCTTTCTTCACGATCTTCCTTACTATGGTTGATGTATCACTTGCTATGTATGGGTACTACTCAGACACTAAGAATTTCGAAATTTAAGAGGGAAGAAAGGGAGAAGGAGTGGTCGGCCAGATAGGGAGAGAGAAGGCTCAGTTTTTTCTGAATCAGAAGTGTCAGAAGAAAAGTGTAATTTTCCTGAAGCCTTCACTATCTATTTATAGCATTCCACTATGGTTAGATTTGAATTATTTGGCATTAAAATAATGAAAATATCAGTTTAAATTGCCTACAAAAGTTGTCGGCCATGCTTAGTGGATTTGGCCCTCACTTTTTGCAATTTTGCAGTTTTACCTTTTCTGCATCTGATTTTCTCAAAAACGCCAATTTTCTAATTCAACCATTGAAATGTCAATTCTAACTATTTAATAACTATAAATAATTATTAAATAATATTGTCATTTATCATATTTATTAATTGAACCATACAAAGTATCATAATTAACAAATATGCCCCTAAAATTCTTTCTTTACTATTTCGCCCTTACATAGTGAAAATTTCACAAATAGACATAGTCTAATTTGAGAATTACAATTGATTAATCAAAACCAATTATATGAGTCTTACAAGCAATATTATCTCAACTAGTGCGGGGAACATGGGTCTATATAACCGAGCTTCCAATAAGTAGATCAAGAATTTAGCACTAAAATTCACTAACTTATTAATTCTTCGTTGAATCCACGCATAGAACTTAGAATTGCACTCTCAGTATATAGAATGCTCTATATGTTCCACCATATAGATGCATCATTAGTTATCCATTGTTATAATCCTAATGTGATCAATGATCCTCTATATGAATGATCTACACTGTAAAGGGATTAGATTACCGTTACACCCTACAATGTATTTTATCCTTAAAACACTTGACCCCATATAAATGATATTTCAGCTTATGTGAAATGAGTACTCCACCATTTATGTTCGTTTGGTCAAGCTCGAAGGAGATCATCCTTTGCTTACTATTCGCCAGATAGAAGCTATAGATTCCATGTTTATGCTAGCGCTCCAACTCAATTGCACTACCTGTTGGGTTTTATGCCCTAAATAAAACTCATTTCTTATAATCAGATTTACTTATTAATAAAGATCAGAAATAACATTTTATGTTGCATGGTTCACATGATTTATTTCATGATTATATGTGTATATAATGTATGAATTCTTTTTAAGTCCAGAACATATGAGTTGGTTAAAGATTACAGTGTTGTCAGCACAGTGGAATATAATCTTTATTATATGTTCAAAAGTTGATTCACGATTTGTCGAACAACCGGATTTAGTGACATGGTATAATCAGCGATAGGTATTCTTACACCTTGGAAAAGTGTTATGTCCTTTCCAGGACATTGGCAAAGTTTACCAGTATCGGATGTATGGAGTATACATTGGAATGGACCGATATTGAACTTTGAATTAGATTTTGAAACTTACCGTAAACATCTATTCAATTCAATATCATAAGTTGATCCTAGATCACATGATCGAAATCCTGATATGGTTAGGCTCAATTTCAAGAGTATTATTCGTGTTCTTTGATTTGTTAGTTAAGCCTAGTTTTGTATCAGGGTGATACGTACATTTTGGGAACACGGTAATGCAATTGAGTGGGAGCGCTAACATAAATATGGAATCTATAGCTTCTATTTGGCAAATAGAAGTAAAGGATTATTTCCTTCGAGCTTAACCAAACGAAGATAAATGGTGGAGATCTCATTTCACTTAGGTGAAATATCATTTATACAGGGTTAAGTGTTTTAAGGATAAAATACATTGTAGGGTGTTACGGTAATTTAATCCTTGTACAGTGTAAATCATCTATATAAAGGATCATTGATCACATTAGGGTTATAACAATGGATAACTAATGACGTGTCTATATCGTGGAACATATAGAGCGTTTCTATATGACTGAGAGTGCAATTCCAAGTTCTAAGTGTGGATTCAATGAGGAATTAATAAGTTAGGGAATTTACTTGGTAAATTCGGTTCGACTTATTGGAAGCTCGGTTATATAGACCCATGGTCCCCATACTAGTTGAGACCATACTGCTTGTAAGACTCACTTAATTGATTTTAATTAATCAATTATAATTCTAAAAGTTAGACTATGTCTACTTTATGAATTCTCACAGTTTAAGGATGAAATCGTAAATAAAAGGGTTTCTAGGTTTAATTATTAATTAAGAGACTTTGTATGTCTAATTAATAATTATTTTAAATGACACTATTATTTAATAATCTATTTTAGTTATTAAATAATTAGTTTTGGCATTTAAATGATTAGAATTAGAAAAATGGCATTTTTGGAGAAATTGAAATAAAATTGAGGAAACTGCAAAATCCAAGTGAGGCCCATATTCCCTCTATGGCCGAGCACTCCCTTTGTGTTTCCCAATTATTATTTTCATTTTTAATTGCCATGTAATTGCTAATCAAAGCCTAGCTATAGTAGGAAAGTGGTGGATCACACTAAATAAGGCAGTTAATCAATTACACAGTAAAAGAGGAAACTGTTTATTTGGAAAGTTGTGCTCTCCCTTTTCCCTATATAAAGCAACCTTGTTCTCTTCTCTTCTATGCATGATAAGCCACGAAATTAAGAGAGAAAAATAGAGAGAAATTTTGAAATCCTTGTGAGATGAGTAGTGCCCACACACATCAAGTGGTATCTCAATCATAGTATGGAAGACTATGGAATTTCTGCATCAAAGAAGGAGAAAAGAAGATCCAGGTTCAGATCTTGGTGATGCTCTACTACAGAAAGGAATCAAGGGCTAGAGATCTGAACGGAAGGAGTCATAATATTCCGCTGCACCTTTGTAAGGTTTTCTAACTTTATATGTGTTTATTTTCATTGTTTTAGAATTCATATTAGGTTGTTAATCCAACATACTTGTTAGTAAATCTAGATCCTGGTAAAATAATTTCCAACAACTGGCACCAGAGCCATGGTAATGATTTACTTTCATGTAATATGAATTAAAACGATGATTGCATGTTTCTGTGTTGATTTGGTTGGTTTCATGTTGGTTTATGTGTTGTTTGATGAATGTTGATGTTGTACAGTTTCGTTTTCCATGAAAAATATTTTTTCAATTTTTGAAAATATTTTATTTAGATTCCTTGTGAAAAATTGAGCAATTTTCGTTTTTACGGAACTCAATTTCGATGAAAAACGAAAAAGTTATGATTTTTTGGAAAAATCGAATTTCGAGTATGCATGGGTGCTCAATCGCACGCGTGGGCTGTGCATCCAGCCCGTGTGCACCCTGCACCTCCGCCCGTGCGCACCCTGCAGCTGACCGAGTTTTCTCGGTCAGGCATGCTGCAGGCACCGAAGTTCCTCGGCGTCACCCCCTCCTCCGCGCGCGTAAGGGGCTGCTGGCAGCCTCCTGGGCTGCTGCATGCAACCTCCTGGGCTGCTGCATGCAGCCTCCTCGGCAGCAGTTTCCCAAAATTGCGATTTTTGGGGTTTTTTCCCAAAAATCCTTTTTTTTTCATGGGATTGTTTCCCAAAATTCATTTTTCCAATTTTAAATATTTCTAAGTTGAAATGTTTCCAATTTTAAATATTTTCAAATTTGGAATTTTTTCCAATTTTTAAATATTTCTATTTTGGAATGTTTCCAATTTTAAATATTTCCTACTATGGTCAGATTTAAAAATTTGTTAACTTCTTTAATATTTATTTATTATTTAATTATAAGATTAGATATTTTGATATTTAAGATATTTTAAATTAAAAGATAACTTTGTCTTTTTATTTAAAATATTATATTAAAATTATCTTATATGGTAAATTAAATAATTAATAAATTTGAAATTAACATAGATATTTTTATAGATATACTTACCATAATGTTTTCAAATTCAAAAATTTGTTATTTTGTTAAATATTTAATTATTTATAAATTATAAGTTTAAAAATGATATTTTTTCTATATATATCATTTTTTCCTTATTAGAAATTTATAAATCATATCTTAAATATTTAAATAACATAGATATTTTTGTAGAGATTTGAATATTGCTTAATTTGAGATATTTTGACATATAATTATGGTAATTATTATTTAACCAAATCTATTTTAAAATTAGTTTATTTTATTAAATTATAAGATCTGAAAGTGATACTGGAGATTCTTTCCTTTTAAATCATTGATCTTATTAGATATTTAATTTTATTTGATTCAAATAAACCTAGATATTTTAAAATTAGTTTCCTTTATTTGGTTAGTTTAAGAATAATAATTTAATTATATTAATATCTTGATTCACATCTGTTACATGGACAATGTTTGTTTATTTATATTGTTTATTCAAAACTTTTTAACAAATCTATTATTTATCTGATCTAAATTGCTATGATTAACTTGTTGACAGATAATGATCCAATGATCTGATTTTAATCATAGTCCAATTGACGATAGATCTTATAAATAATTTGTAACAGGTAAATTTTGTACTTCTTTCATCTGTGTAAACCTAGTAACATGATAGGGTCCATCCAAATCATTTGACCTGTGTGAGCCTATATGTTTGCTTTTGGGCTTAGATACATATAGGGAGCCCATTTAAGTTTTTACTAAGTAAATGGACTAGGTTGCTAAAATAAATTTTGACATAAGAAAATTTATTTAGGTCCAATTAGATTTTGGCTTATTCAATGAATAACAATTGTTTATTTTAAGGTTAAATTCCTCTCTTTTGGGCCTTGTGTGAGAGTTGGGGGCCATAGAAGTGGGTACGACATACTGAACCCAGCTCCCCCTCACATGAACTACCCAAATTGTGAAAGCCCATTTGCCTTATTTAAATAATTGTATTAGGTTAATTATATTAGTCTAACCTAATTAAAATTGAATTAGCAACATAATTAACTTTTAAAATATATGAAATTTATTTTTCATTGTAATAGTTAATTTTAGAAAAACACTTAGTCAATGATATATTCTAGATAGTTATTTCTAGTACTAGTTATTATTTCTAATATTAAATAGGAAAATATCATTGATTGTGAAATTAATTGTCTCATAATTAATTTTGGTACAATCTAAGTTTAGAATATTTTCTTAGTATTAAACTAGAATTAATAATTAAGTTTCCTCTTTACTTAATTATTTATTTCTTGAATTTAATACATTTAATTAAATTGAAAATTTCAATATCTAAGTTGATTTTAATCATGATACTTTAATATTGTTATTTTCATGTTATTTAATTAAAGTTGAAAATTATTTTAAGTTTGGAATTTTATTTCAGAATAACTTAAGTTTGAATAATTTTCAAAATATATTTTATTTTATTTTATTAATCATTTCCCAAAATTTCGAAATTGCATCACCTTGATGTAGAAATTTTGAATTTTATTTGAAAAATAGATTAAAGTTGAAAATTATTTATTTAATTTTGGACCAACTTAAATCAATGACTTTTTCATTTAATGGTTAATTAAAATAAATGAACTAAAATATATTATAATTAGAAATTGGATTAATTAGTCTATGAAAGTCTAGATAGATATTATCTGTTTTGCTTGAAGTATTTTTCTAGTGTATTTAATTAAATAGAAAATTAATATTTAAGTTGATTTTTTAATCATGATACTTAAATATTTGAAATTTTTCTTAGATATTTAATTAAATAGGGAAATTATATTTTTTGTTAAAAATTAATTTTTATTAATTTTGGGCCAACATAAAATTAGAGTAATTTTCCAGGATTTATTTTATTTTATTTTAAAGCATTTTCGAAAATGCAATATATATTTATAGAAAATTAAATTTGAGTTGTAAATTTATTCAAATTAATTTTGAAACAACTTAAATTGAATAATTTTCTAAATATTTATGGAAATTATTACTAAGATGGAAATAATTCACGTTATTTTCATATCCATCTAAGTATAATTTATAAATATTAAATTAAAATTTATATTTGGAATTTTTCATTCTAAATTGGAAATTTTAATTAAATAAATATATATTTAAAATAAATGGATTAAAATAAATATTAGAAGAAAATACAACCCTTCATTAAATAATGAGCTTTTTGTTATAAGGATATTCAATCTCCATTGTTGGTTTTACATAGCTATTGTTTTAGTGAGTAATCCTCCCTAATGGAGGAACGTTCATTAGCAAGTTAGCACCGTTTAATCTCGAAAGATAAGTAATCTTGTAAGTTTTTTTATATAGTTTATGCTCACCCTAATGGTGGCAACTGTATAAGACTTGCAAGAATATGAAACAATGGTGGAAGCTCATAAGATAGAATAGCCTTGACTCTCGCCTAAACGGGACAACACGGATTCCAATCTTGATCGAATAAAAGGTTGCTAGAATGTTGATCATTTTAGATGAGCTGACAACTCTATTCAATGGATGGTAGCTTTGACTCTCGCCTAAGCGGGACACTGATATCATTTTGTTGAAAACCTTGGAAATTATTTAGGATTGTATGTTTTAGTATTTTCACTTGTCATTCCTACTTGCTATGTGCTTCATAATTTCTGAATTGTGTATGAATTTGTATTGAACCATGTTATTTTCTGTTATTAAATTGTAGTTTAATTTCGAATCTTCATTGTTGGTCTAATTTGATTTGTTTGTCTAATGAGATAAATCCCTAATGGATTTTCACCGTTAGACTAACATAATAGTGTTAGATCTCGAAAGATAAATATTGTAAATGCAACATCTAGCTGTTCATCAATTGATGACACCCTAGACTAGTATTTTACAATATGAAACAAGAAGATTGTATAAATAAGATTACTTTGACTCTCGCTAATCGGAGCATCGTTGGATTCTTATTTAAAACGAAATTATCCTAATTCCTCTTAGCTTATTCATTTCGAATTAGCTTAATGACATATCATTGGATGAATGGTCTATAAATCATATAAAGTCTTATTTTCTCTTAAGAAATTAGATGATTCATATGATTATATTCCCAGAATTCTATCCCAAAATGATATAAATCCTCAATCTTAGATATCTCCTACTTGTATAGGCAAATCATAGAGTTAGATTAGTAGTGGTGGTCCAAGAAAGAATTACTAATTATACAGTTACACTTTCACAAGTGTTTCATAACCATTTTCTTTCAATGGATTTAAACTGTATGAGTTTAGTATTCTGTGACCAGAATCCACTTGCACTATTCTAAGAACTTTTTGATGTAACTAACTTAAGTCATCAATAAATACAACCACATTTTATAAATCTATGGCATTTGTATCTTGTTCATAGTGGTTTTGACAAGATCATTCTCTGCAAAGAGTTAATATGCCTATATCCACTGAAAGTAAGTTCATTTGCAGATGGATGTACATTCAGGGGTGGATATGAGTTTTCGTTGTATTCTTAAAACGATCACTCTAGATTTTACCTTATGCAAAAGAAATTTGAAATGTTTGAAAAATTTCATGAATTTCTAGCAATAGCAAAGGTAAGTGGTTAAAGATCTTGCGAACTGATAGGGGTGGAGAAAAAGTTAGTAGATATGCAGTTCAAAGATCAATTTTTTGATTTTGAATTATATCCAAACTTACCTCCCCAGAAATTCGAGTTGCATATTGATGATTAGTTACTAGTCGTTGCCTAAATCCTTCTATGGAAATAAAATTTCAGAATGATGCAATGGTTGTATACTTAATGTAAATCATTACTAGAATCATGGATGACCTAATCGAAATCTTAAGAAAAGCTAGAACTGCTAACCCTGGTTTGCATGTTTGTTAGCCATTCTAAGTGATTAGGGGTGGAGCATCCCATAGTCATTAGATAAGAAAGTGTTTGTTTAAACAAATACCACCTTTTCTAAGAAAATGACTAAGTCTGAAAATAAAGTAGGAAATAAAGGAGATATTTTTTTCTTGATTCCATAAGTGTTCTATCATCTTATTTTACAAGATGATCCCACTGCCTCTGTTGTCTTAACACAACTGAAGAGGTCTATACCATTTAGTTTTCTTAGACATAGTTCACGGTACCTTGTTGTAGTGGGAGAGTTTCTAGGAACTTCACCTTCTTATGACTTGGAAGATACTAGTGATTAAAATCCATTGTGAGTTTAAACAAGTAATGGATTGTCAAGATAAGAAACTAAGAAGAAAGCCAATAGAACTATGGTTTGATCCATTCACATGAAGTAACCTAAAGTTTTCTATTACAAGGACATGAAAGGAAATTTTCGTTCATAAGTCTATTCAATGGACTTAACAAAAATTCCTGTTCATAGTATTATAGGTTTGAGTTTATCTAAACCTATGGCTTGTGGTATACCTGGTAATTACTTACTCTATTGCAAGCAACTTACTTTAGTAAGATGCTGAAGCATTTTCTTTCCAATGGCAATCTATAGAAGCTTCACAACTTCTTAGATATAGATTTTATTTATCTAAGGAAAAGTCTCAACTATTCCAGAAAAGATAAAGCCATGAAAGAATTTCTTGAATCAACAGTGAGAGGTCTCAGATATGCTTTAGTATGCCTTAGACCAGACACCTGCTGTTGAGTGGGAGTGATGAGTAAGTATCAGATTAATCCAGGAGAGGAACATTGGAAGACAATCAAGTACATTTTAAGATTAAGAAGAGGAACTATATGTTAGTCAATAAGGGTGGTTTTGAAACTCTTAGACTACACCACATCAGATTTCAAGACTTGCCTTTGTGCTAGAAAGTCTGCTGATGAGATGGTGATTACTTTGGGGGTGGAGTAGTGATTTTGGAGAAGTGTAAAAACCTATCTGAAATCTCTTGGTCTACCAGAAAGAGACTGAATGTTAAAAGTTGCAGGAAAGATACTTTTTCAGTCTAAAGAAAGTTCTATACATTTGTGGCAGTGTTCACACTTGCCTTAACTACTAGGGTTACTTCCTGTATAACAAAAGAGTAGTTGCCCAAAAGTGTAGAATCCAGTATCCCAAAAGAGTAGACATATATAGAGGAATTTCACATTATCAAGGATTTTGTGATTAAGGAAGAGTAATGGTTGAGAAGAGGTTGTGTTTAATTCAACCTGTCAGATCCCATTACGAGGAGTTTACTACTATTACACTTGATTGGTATATCAAGGTGTTAATGATTATTTGAAATGCACTTTTTGTTTTATATTAGTGCAAGTGGGAGTTTGTTGGGTTTTATGCCCTAAATAAAACTCATTTCATATAATCAGATTTACTTATTAATAAAGATCAGAAATAACATTTTATGTTTCATGGTTCACATGATTTATTTCATGATTATATGTGTATATAATGTATGAATTCTTTTTAAGTCCAGAACATATGAGTTGGTTAAAGATTACAGTGTTGTCAGCACAGTGGAATATAATCTTTATTATATGTTCAAAAGTTGATTCCCTGATTTGTCAGAACACTGGATTTAGACTGACATGGTATAATCAGCGATAGGTATTCTTACACCTTGGAAAAGTGTTATGTCCTTTCCAGGACATTGGCAAAGTTTACCAGTATCGGATGTATGGAGTATACATTGGAATGGACCGATATTGAACTTTGAATTAGATTTTGAAACTTACCGTAAACATCTATTCAATTCAATATCATAAGTTGATCCTAGATCACATGATCGAAATCCTGAGATGGTTAGGCTCAATTTCAAGAGTATTATTCATGTTCTTTGATTTGTTAGTTAAGCCTAGTTTTGTATCAGGGTGATACGTACATTTTGGGAACACGGTAATGCAATTGAGTGGGAGCGCTAACATAAATATGGAATCTATAGCTTCTATTTGGCAAATAGAAGTAAAGGATGATTTCCTTCGAGCTTAACCAAACGAAGATAAATGGTGGAGATCTCATTTCACTTAGGTGAAATATCATTTATACAGGGTTAAGTGTTTTAAGGATAAAATACATTGTAGGGTGTTACGGTAATTTAATCCTTGTACAGTGTAAATCATCTATATAGAGGATCATTGATCACATTAGGGTTATAACAATGGATAACTAATGACGTGTCTATATCGTGGAACATATAGAGCGTTTCTATATGACTGAGAGTGCAATTCCAAGTTCTAAGTGTGGATTCAATGAGGAATTAATAAGTTAGGGAATTTACTTGGTAAATTCAGTTCGACTTATTGGAAGCTCGGTTATATAGACCCATGGTCCCCATACTAGTTGAGACCATACTGCTTGTAAGACTCACTTAATTGATTTTAATTAATCAATTATAATTCTAAAAGTTAGACTATGTCTACTTTATGAATTCTCACAGTTTAAGAATGAAATCGTAAATAAAAGGGTTTCTAGGTTTAATTATTAATTAAGAGACTTTGTATGTCTAATTAATAATTATTTTAAATGACAATATTATTTAATAATCTATTTTAGTTATTAAATAATTAGTTTTGGCATTTAAATGATTAGAATTGGAAAAATGGCATTTTTGGAGAAATTGAAATAAAATTGAGGAAACTGCAAAATCCAAGTGAGGCCCATATTCCCTCTATGGCCGAGCACTCCCTTTGTGTTTCCCAATTATTATTTTCATTTTTAATTGCCATGTAATTGCTAATCAAAGCCTAGCTATAATAGGAAAGTGGTGGATCACACTAAATAAGGCAGTTAATCAATTACACAGTAAAAGAGGAAACTGTTTATTTGGAAAGTTGTGCTCTCCCTTTTCCCTATATAAAGCAACATTGTTCTCTTCTCTTCTATGCATGATAAGCCACGAAATTAAGAGAGAAAAATAGAGAGAAATTTCGAAATCCTTGTGAGATGAGTAGTGCCCACACACATCAAGTGGTATCTCAATCATAGTATGGAAGACTATGGAATTTCTGCATCAAAGAAGGAGAAAAGAAGATCCAGGTTCAGATCTTGGTGATGCTCTGCTACAAAAAGGAATCAAGGGCTAGAGATCTGAACGGAAGGAGTCATAATATTCCGCTGCACCCACTGTAAGGTTTTCTAACTTTATATGTGTTTATTTTCATTGTGTTAGAATTCATATTAGGTTGTTAATCCAACATACTTGTTAGTAAATCTAGATCCTGGTAAAATAATTTCCAACACTACCGTGTTCCCAAAATGTACGTATCACCCTGACCTAAAAGTAGGCTTAACTAACAAATCAAAGAACACGAATAGTGTAACACCCTAACTACCTTAGGCGTATTACGTGATTTTTAAACGTACTGTGCAGCTCGTTGCTAACCAACGAGGTTTATGGAAAAGCGTGATTAATTAAAATTTTGCTTTTTGATTAAACTTGTAAAACATATTATAAAAGTCTCGGGATCCCGATTATAAAAATATTTACAAAAGTTTTAACTGTTTAACTTTTACATCAAAATAAAGTCGTCTAACGACCAGTTACAAAAAAACTCAGCCTTGCTGTCCCGAGGATCGTACGCTCCAGGCCTAACCGCCCCGACATGTACAATCTCATAAGCTCGCTCACGGTCCATCAGCTATAGCCTTGCCTTTACCTACACATGAACATAAACTGTGAGTCGACAGACTCAGTAAGAAAAGCATAATAATACCATACATAATACTAACTGCTGTGTCCAACACGATACTGAGTCCCGCTACTGCCATGTCCAACATGGTACTGAGCCACTACTGCCATGTCCAACATGGTACCGAGTTTTGAACGTTCGGGGGACGGTACTATTGACAAGTATCCTCCCGATCGGTCGAACCGGTCATACTCCGCCGCTAGTCATACTCCAGCCCGTACCGACGGATAGGTCAATAGCACCGAACCACCAACCAAGTGTCAGCCTGATCGGTCGAACCGGTCATACTCCGACTGCTGGTCATACTCCAGCCTGTACCGACGTGACAGGGTTGGATGGTTCGAAGCCTAAATACATAACTAATGTAATCTAGCAGGCTTCCTACATGCACGCTAAACATGTAATCTACATATGCATACTGTTATACTAATCTTACGGATTCGATTTCGTGTGTGCGGTCAACCCGACCGGAACCGAAGCCGAGCGGCGGACATCGGCTCCTAAACCATAAAAATCACAACGCTATAAGTGACACGCTAAATCACTTCCCGGGGACTAAAACTAGGAACTAAAAGTTTCCCTATCGATAAAAAGCATGGCAATACCCCTAAAAACCTAAAAACGAGGAAAACTAGGGTTCGGAAAAATTCCCCAACCGGCAGACCGGTTGCCCAACCGGAATTCCGGTTCTGGGAATTACTGAACCCTCATCCGGAATTCCGGATGCACAACCGGAATTCCGGTTCCTCGCAGGCAGCCAACTAAAATTCTCATAACTCGACCAATTCAACCCCAATTGGTCCCAAACTTTCCAGACCTGTTCTAAACTATCCCTAGAACAAATCCAAGGCATCAAAACCACCCAGAAAACACATACATGAAAAATGCCATTGGAGCTCAAGCTTGAGTTCTAAACTCAAACTTGAGCAAAAACACCTAAACATGCAATCAAACCAACTTAATTCTACATAACTAAGCATAATATCACCTCTGCAAACTAATAGAAACAACAGCAACATCACAGAACGGATTCACAATATTTTCCTTCCAAAAACCACATTTTTACATAGAAAACTCAAAGCTTGAACAACCTAACTAATCATGCTTCAAACAACTCAATTAACATCAATTAAACATGCTTTGAACCTCAGAAATTAACACAAAACTACAGCAGCAACAGCAACTATAAATCATGCAAGAATTATCACATTTTCATCAAAATTTCAATAAAGTTCAAGAGAAAACCAAAGAGCTAACCTAGCTTGAAGATTGCTTGGCTTTTGATGAGAATCCACTAAGAAATCAAAGCAAAAATCCCCCCTTTGCACCCACATGCACAGCCGAGAGAGAGAGAGGAAAAGAGAGAGAGAGAGAGAGTTTTGAGTGAAATTTTTGGAAATTTTCTTTCTTTTTCTAACTTAGAGATTTTTGCTAAAAAGAGAAAAAAAGAATGACTATAGGCAATAAACATTTCAGCCAAGTAATAATAAAATAAACATTTATTTTTCCATTTCATAAAGCCACAAAAGACAAAACACTAATGGGGCAAAAAGACCATTTTGCCCCTCCACCATAAAATCACATAAATCATACTAAAGGGGGTATTTTTGGGAAATTCTAAATTCCCGGCCATTCCCGACATTCCCAATGTCTAAAACCCGTCCCCAAATTACTAACATACTAAGTTGTGATTTCTACTGAGCCAAACGCCGAGTTCCAAAATACCGGACACCGGAAATGCAAAATATAAAAACTACTGATGACATAATCATGCATTTCTGAATTCCATAAATAACAATATCATAAATTATTTAAATAGCTATAAATAATTTCATAATTAAACATAAACAACTACTAATTTCCAAATTAACTAAGCGGGCTTTACAACTATTCCCCCTTAAAAGGATTTCGTCCCCGAAATCTAACCTGAATAACTCTGGATATTGAGCTCTCATATCTGACTCTAGCTCCCAGGTGGCTTCTTCCACCTTACTGTTTCTCCAGAGAACCTTGACCAATGCTATGGTCTTATTCCGAAGGACTTTATCCTTTCTATCCAGGATCCGCACCGGGTTTGTTCCTCATATGACATGTCCGGCCGGAAAGTGAAGACTCTCATAACTGAGTATATGAGAGGGGTCTGAAACGTATTTTCTCAACATTGAGACATGAAATACGTTGTGCACTGCTGATAAGGCTGGAGGCAATGCTAACCGATATGCCACTTGACCTATCTTCTCGAGAATCTCGAAAGGTCCTGTAAACCTAGGGCATAACTTGCCTCTTTTCCCGAAACGTTTAATCCCCTTCATCGGAGATACTCGTAAAAACACATGGTCCCCTACTCGGAACTCAACATCTCTACGTTTCGGATCTGCGTAACTCTTCTGTCTGCTCTGTGAGGCAAGCATTCTAGCTTTTATCTTTTCTATTGCCTCATTGGTCCGCTGAACTGACTCTGGACCTAGGTATTTCCTCTCCCCTGTCTCATCCCAGTGGATAGGGGATCTGCATTTCCTACCGTACAACAGTTCATAGGGTGCCATCCCTATCGTACTCTGATAACTGTTGTTGTAAGAGAACTCTATCAACGGTAGATACTTACTCCATGAGCCTTCAAAGTCCATAACACAGGCTCTCAACATATCCTCCAATATCTGAATTGTCCTTTCGGACTGACCATCTGTCTGAGGATGAAATGCTGTACTGAATTTTAGCTTCGTACCCATTGCCCGTTGCAAACTTTGCCAAAATTTGGAGGTGAATTTCGGATCTCTGTCCGAAACTATAGACTTCGGTACCCCGTGAAGTCTCACTATCTCCCTGACATATAACTCTGCCAACTGATCCACTGTAAATGTTGTTCTGACCGGCAGAGAATGAGCAGATTTCGTAAATCGGTCCACCACTACCCAGATGGAATCATACATACCCGTGGTCCTAGGTAACCCGACCACAAAATCCATCGTAATATCCTCCCATTTCCATTCTGGTAGGGTTAGAGGCTGCAACAACCCTGCTGGTCGCTGATGTTCAGCCTTAATCTGCTGACACGTGAGGCATCTCGATACGAATTCTACCAAATTCTTCTTCATACCGTTCCACCAGAAGTACGGTTTCAAATCCTGGTACATCTTGGTGGTGCCGGGATGCAGAGAATACGGGGTAGAATGAGCCTCCTCAAAGATCTCGTTTCTCAATTCCACACTGTTCGGAACACAAACCCTGGCTTTATACAAAAGCATCCCACTATCTGACACTGAAAAGTCTTTGGCTTGACCAGCCAATACCTCATCTCGGATCTTCACTAGCTCCGGATCTGTCATCTGAGCGACCTTTATTCTTTCCAACAGATCAGATTGCAGCGTTAAGTTGTGAAGCTGGCCTACCACAAACTCAATGCTGGATCTAACCATATCCTCTGCTAGCTGAGGTGAGATCTGAACCATGCTAGCTACTTGCCCGGACCACTTTGCTCAGGGCATCAGCCACTACATTGGCTTTTCCGGGATGATAGAGGATCTCGCAATCGTAATCCTTCACTAATTCCAACCAACGCCTTTGTCTCATGTTCAAATCTTTCTGAGTAAAGAAATACTTGAGACTCTTATGGTCGGTATAGATCTCACACTTCTCTCCATACAGGTAATGCCGCCAAATCTTCAGTGCAAAAACCACTGCGGCTAATTCTAAATCATGAGTCGGGTATCGCTGTTCATAATCCTTTAACTGACGGGAGGCATAAGCGATAACCCGATCGGCTTGCATCAATACGCACCCCAAACCTTGTTTGGATGCGTCACAGTAGACTACGAACTTCTCCTTGTCCGAAGGCAAAGCTAGTACCGGAGCAGTAATCAACCTCTGTTTCAGCTCCTGAAAACTAGCTTCGCATTTATCTGACCAGATAAACCGCTGATTCTTCTTTGTAAGCTCGGTTAGGGGCATTGAAATTTTGGAGAACCCCTCCACGAACCTACGGTAGTACCCAGCTAATCCCAAGAAGCTTCTGATCTCTGTCACTGTCTTCGGTCTCGGCCAATCCCTGACGGATTCAATCTTCCCGGGATCCACCTTGATCCCATCTTTACTCACAATGTGCCCTAGGAAGGACACCTGAGACAACCAGAACTCACATTTCTTGAACTTGGCATAAAGTCTATGTTCTCGAAGCCGCTGCAGTACCATCTGAAGATGTAACTCGTGCTCCTCTTCTGATTGAGAGTACACGAGGATGTCGTCGATAAACACAATCACACAGATATCGAGGAAATCCTTGAATACTCTATTCATCAGGTCCATGAATGCCGCAGGAGCATTGGTTAGTCCGAATGACATAACCAGAAACTCGTAGTGTCCATACCTAGTGCGGAAAGCCGTTTTTGGGATGTCCTCCTCTCGGATTCTCAACTGATGATAACCCAAACGGAGATCAATCTTAGAAAAGACCGTCTTCCCCTGAAGTTGATCGAACAAGTCATCGATCCTAGGTAATGGATATTTATTCTTCACCGTCAACTTGTTCAATTCCCTGTAGTCGATGCACATCCTCATAGATCCATCCTTCTTCTTGACGAACAAAACCGGGGCTCCCCAGGGTGACACACTGGGCCGAATGAACCCTATGTCAAGCAACCCTTGGAGCTGAATCTTTAATTCCTTAAGTTCAGCTGGAGCCATCCTATACGGGGCTTTGGAAACCGGATCCACCCCTGGCGCCAAGTCAATCACGAAGTCAATCTCCCGCTGAGGTGGTAACCCTGGAAGTTCTTCGGGAAAAACGTCCAAAAATTCCCGAACCACTCTGATGTCCTCTGGCCGAACGGTGTCTGGCCGAGTGGTGTCCACCACCACGGCCAGAAACCCTAAGCACCCGCCGTGCAGTAACTCTCTCGCTGACATAGCCGAGATCACCGGGATCCGAGATCCCTGAACCGAACCCACAAATACAAACGGTTCTTCACTTTCCGGTTGGAAGACCACCATCTTCCTCTTACAGTCAATGCTCGTCGAATATTTAGATAGGAAATCCATTCCTAAAATGATATCGAATTCGACTAAGCTCATCTCTATCAGATCAGCGCTTAACTCTCTACCATCTATCCTGATCGGCATAGACCTAATCCACCTATTGGAGATAACCAATTCTCCGCCAGGTAACAGGGTTCCAAACCCTGATTCATATCTATCAAAGGGTCTACCCAACTTACTAAGGACTCTGGCCGCCACATAAGAATGTGTAGCCCCAGAATCAAACAGCACTGAATAAAGCGAGTTGTTAATAAAAAGGCCCGACCTGCTGTAACAAGCCGATGGTGGCATCCGCATCGGCACAACGTGATAGCAAACACCCTGGCTGGAGTGGGTATCGCTGGAGCTCTCGGTGCCTCTGGTCGGAGCTGGGGACATTCCCTCTTGAAGTGTCCGGGCATGCCACAATGAAAGCATCCCTGACCTTTGCACTCACCCCGATGATGCCTCTTGCAGCTAGGGCACTCGGGATAGGAGAATCGGGTCTCATTACCACCAGGACGACTCCCTCTGTTCTGGTTCCCCCGGAACCTCTTGTTCTGACTCGAGCCGCCGGAAGCATTGGGTGCCCTCTTCATCTGATCAATGGCCGAACCACTACTCCCCCTGCTATAGCCTGATGCAGGAGGGGTAGGAGCCCCGCCACTAACCGGAGTACTCGCTGGTTCTGACATGCACCCCACTGCGCCCTCAGCTCGCAGTGCCTTCTCCACCATCTGAGCATAGGTGGTGCTGTCGTCGGTGGTGATCATCAGGTCATGCCTGATCTTGGGATTCAACCCGTCCAGATACTTCTCCTTCTTGCTGAAGTCGGTCGGCACAATTCCCGAGGCTAACCTCGCCAACCGATCAAACTGAGTAGTATACTCAGTGACACTCATGTTCTCCCGCTGGGTCAGGTGAACGAACTCTTTCCTCTTGGCGCTTCTGACCGCCTCATTGTAATACTTTGCGTTAAAGAGTTCCTGGAACCTTTCCCAGGTCATGGTGGTGACGTCATGAATCTGAGACACCATGTCCCACCATACCAGCGCGTCCTCCTGGAACTGAAACGTGGCGCACACCACTCTGTCGTTACCGGTGACACCCATGAAATTCAGAATTTTGGTGATCACCGTCAGCCACTGTTCGGCTTTCATCACGTCCGGACCTCCATGAAATACCGGAGGTGCCTGCTTCCGGAACCGCTCATATAAAGGTTCCAATCTATGGGCCGCCACCAATATCTCGGCCTGGGCAGCAGGGGCAGGTGCCACTGGAACTACGGGCACAGGAACTGCAGGAGCACCCTGCTGTCTCAACCTCTGAATCTCGAGGTCTTGTTCTTCGATCCGGGCTTGCATCTCCGCAAACCGTAACTCCCGCCCGGGGCTCCCTGATCGGCTGGGGGAGCCTGGGGAGCCTGTGGCGGGTTCTCATCACCCCGGCCACGAGCCCCGCCTCGGGGACCTCTACCTCGGCCCACGGCGGTGGGGGAAACCGAGGCTCCTGTCCTTGATTCGACCCTACGGAGTTGCCCTGACTCCTGGTAGTCCGCCTGGCGTCCATCTAGTTAGAACCGCCTGCGAAACCAAGAGTTGGCATATCAGGTCGTATTCAAGGCGAGCTTACTAATGCCGCTTAATTTGGAAATTAGAAATGAAACATGCGCCTATTCTACTATCAGGCTACTAACATGGTTCCTAACAGGCTTTTCTTTTTCATAACTGAATAAAATAAACTACTAAAGCAATAAAGGCTTACTGAACCGTGAACCGAGCTAACTGCTGATGATGATTGTACATGTCGTGACGATCTTCGGAAGACAACCTGGCGGCTCTGATACCAAATTGTAACACCCTGACTACCTTAGGCGTATTACGTGATTTTTAAACGTAATGTGCAGCTCGTTGCTAACCAACGAGGTTTATGGAAAAACGTGATTAATTAAAATTTTGCTTTTTTATTAAACTTGTAAAACATATTATAAAAGTCTCGGGATCCCGATTATAAAAATATTTACAAAAGTTTTAACTGTTTAACTTTTACATCAAAATAAAGTCGTCTAACGACCAGTTACAAAAAAACTCAGCCTTGCTGTCCCGAGGATCGTACGCTCCAGGCCTAACCGCCCCGACATGTACAATCTCATAAGCTCGCTCACGGTCCATCAGCTATAGCCTTGCCTTTACCTACACATGAACATAAACTGTGAGTCGACAGACTCAGTAAGAAAAGCATAATAATACCATACATAATACTAACTGCCGTGTCCAACACGATACTGAGTCCCGCTACTGCCATGTCCAACATGGTACTGAGCCACTACTGCCATGTCCAACATGGTACTGAGTTTTGAACGTTCAGGGGACGGTACTATTGACAAGTATCCTCCTGATCGGTCGAACCGGTCATACTCCGGCTGCTGGTCATACTCCAGCCTGTACCGACGGGATAGGTCAATAGCACTGAACCACCAACCAAGTGTCAGCCTGATCGGTCGAACCGGTCATACTCCGGCTGCTGGTCATACTCCAGCCTGTACCGACGTGACAGGGTTGGATGGTTCGAAGCCTAAATACATAACTAATGTAATCTAGCGGGCTTCCTACATGCACGCTAAACATGTAATCTACATATGCATACCGTTATACTAATCTTACGGATTCGATTTCAGGTGTGCCGGTCAACCTGACTGGAACTGAAGCTGAGCGGCGGATTACTGGCTCCTAAACCATAAAAATCACAACGCTATAAGTGACACGCTAAATCACTTCCCGGGGACTAAAACTAGGAACTAAAAGTTTCCCTATCGATAAAAAGCATGGCAATACCCCTAAAAACCTAAAAACGAGGAAAACTAGGGTTCTGAAAAATTCCCCAACCGGCAGACCGGTTGCCCAACCGGAATTCCGGTTCTGGAAAATTCAGAACCCTCATTCGGAATTCCGGATGCACAACCGGAATTCCGGTTCCTCGCAGGCAGCAAACCAAATTTTTCATAACTCGACCAATTCAACCCCAATTGGTTCCAAACTTTCCAGACCTGTTCTAAACTATCCCTAGAACATATCCAAGGCATCAAAACCACCCAGAAACCTCACACATGAAAAATGCCATTGGAGCTCAAGCTTTGAGTTCTAAACTCAAACTTGAGCAAAAACACATAAACATGCATTTCACTAGCTTAATTCTACTTAATCAAGCTTATCTAAGCCTCTGAAAAACAATTAAAAACAACAGCAACATCACAGAACAGATTCACAATATTTTCACCAAAAATCACATTTTTGCATAGAAAACTCAAAGCTTTGAACAACACAACTAGCATGCTTCAAACAACTCAAATAACATCAATTAAACATGCTTTAAGCCTCAGAAATCAACAACCAAACACAGCAATAAAAACAGCCACAAAAGCATGCATTTTACTCATCTTTTCACCATTTTTCTCAAGAAAACAAAAGAGGAAAATTAAGAAACACCTACCACAAACAAGAGTTCCAAAGTGATGATGAATTTAGCTAGAAATTGATGGAAAAACCCAGCCCTTTGAATCCCATGCACCAGCCGAAAATAGAGAGAGAATGAGAGAAAATTCTCTTTTTCAAAGTTTTTCTAAATTTTTACTAAGTGTGAAATGAGAGAAAATAAAAGAATAAAGTCACTTAAACTAATTTATTTCAGCCACTAAAATAATCAAATAACATTTATTTTCCATTTCATAAATTCACAAAAGACAAAATACTAATGGGGCAAAAAGACCATTTTGCCCCTCCACCTTAAAACCACATAAATCATACTAAAGGGGTATTTTTGGGAAATTCTAAATTCCCGGCCATTCCCGACATTCCCAATGTCTAAAACCCGTCCCCAAATTACTAACATACTAAGTTGTGATTTCTACTGAGCCAAACGCCGAGTTCCAAAATACCGGACACCGGAAATGCAAAATATAAAAACTACTGATGACATAATCATGCATTTCTGAATTCCATAAATAACAGTAATAAATTATTTAAATAGCTATAAATAATTTCATAATTAATCACAACCAACTGATAATTTCCAAATTAACTAAGCGGGCTTTACAACTATCCCCCCCTTAAAAGGATTTCGTCCCCGAAATCTAACCTGAATAACTCTGGATATTGAGCTCTCATATCTGACTCTAGCTCCCAGGTGGCTTCTTCCACCTTACTGTTTCTCCAGAGAACCTTGACCAATGTTATGGTCTTATTCCGAAGGACTTTATCCTTTCTATCCAGGATCTGCACTAGTTGTTCCTCACAAGTCATATCTGGCTGAAGCTGAAGACTCTCATAACTGAGTATATGAGAGGGGTCTGAAACGTATTTTCTCAACATTGAGACATGGAATACGTTGTGCACTGCTGATAAGGCTGGAGGCAATGCTAACCGATATGCCACTTGACCTATCTTATCGAGAATCTTGAAAGGTCCAGTAAATCTAGGGCATAACTTGCCTCTTTTCCCGAAACGTTTAATCCCCTTCATCGGAGATACTCGTAAAAACACCTGTTCCCCTACTTGGAACTCAACGTCTCTGCGTTTCGGATCTGCGTAACTCTTCTGTCTACTCTGTGAGGCAAGCATTCTAGCTTTTATCTTCTCTATTGCCTCATTGGTCCGCTGTACTGACTCAGGACCTAAGTATTTCCTCTCCCCTGTCTCATCCCAGTGGATAGGGGATCTACATTTCCTACCGTACAACAGTTCATAGGGAGCCATCCCTATCGTACTCTGATAACTGTTGTTGTAAGAGAATTCTATCAACGGTAGATACTTACTCCATGAGCCTTCAAAGTCCATAACACAGGCTCTCAACATGTCCTCCAATATCTGAATTGTCCTTTCGGACTGACCATCTGTCTGAGGATGAAATGCTGTACTGAATTTCAGCTTCGTACCCATTGCCCGTTGCAAACTTTGCCAAAATTTGGAGGTGAATTTCGGATCCCTGTCCGAAACTATAGACTTCGGTACCCCGTGAAGTCTCACTATCTCCCTGACATATAACTCACCTTGGCCCGATCCCTTTGTAAATGTTGTTCTAACCGGCAGAAAATGAGCAGATTTCGTAAATCGATCCACCACTACCCAGATGGAATCAAATAAACCCGTGGTCCTAGGTAACCCGACCACAAAATCCATCGTAATATCCTCCCATTTCCATTCTGGTAGGGTTAAAGGCTGCAACAACCCTGCTGGTCTCTGATGTTCAGCCTTAATCTGCTGACACGTGAGGCATCTCGATACGAATTCTACCAAATTCTTCTTCATACCGCTCCACCAGAAGTACGGTTTCAAATCTTGGTACATCTTGGTGGTGCTGGGATGCAGAGAATATGGGGTAGAATGAGCCTCCTCAAAGATCTCATTTCTAAGTTCCGCACTGCTCGGGACACAAACCCTGGCTTTATACAAAAGCATCCCACTATCTGACACTGACACATGGTACTGCAACGGCTTTAAGATGTTGAAGAAGTGTCAAAAATTTGAACTAAGCGGGCTTTACACATGTGCTCTTTCAGTTTTTTGAATGCCTCCTCGCACTCGTCGGAACATTCAAATTTTTGACACTTCTTCAAGATGTTGAAGAAGGGAATGCATTTGTCTGTGGACTGGGAGATAAAACGGCTCAAGGCGGCGACCTTTCCGGTTAAGCTCTGGACATCTTTGTGCTTCTTGGGGGAAGGCATGCTCCAGAGGGCTTGGATTTTTTTTGGATTTGCCTCAATTCCCCTATGACTGACGATGAAGCCTAGAGACTTCCCCGACTTAACCCCAAAAGTGCACTTCTTTGGGTTAAGTTTCATCCCGTATCTCCGAACCACTTCGAAGCATTCTTCTAGGTTGTCCGCGTGGCTAGTGCATGCTTTTGACATGACCAGCATTTCGTCCACGTATACCTCCATATTTTTCCCCAGGAGGTCTTTGAACATCCGGTTCACCATCCTTTGATAAGTTGCACCAGCATTCTTCAGTCCGAAAGGCATGACTAAGTAGCAGTATACCCCCTTATCTGTCCTGAAGCTAGTGCACTCTTGATCTGCGACGTGCATTTTAATCTGGTTGTAACCGGCGTACGCGTCCATGAAGGACAGTAGTTTGAAGCCGGAGGTGGCGTCCACCATCTGGTCGATCCTTGGCAAAGGGAAACAATCTTTTGGGCATGCCTTTTTTAGATCAGTGAAGTCTATACAAACCCGCCATGTTTTGTTGGGCTTTGGCACCAGTACCGGATTGGCAACCCATTCTGGGTAGTCGACATCTCGAATCATGCCACTCGTTAGAAGTTTGTCCACCTCTTTCTCTAAGGCTTCTGCCTGCACTGAGTCGAGGGGACGTCGCTTCTGCTGAACCGGAGGCATGTCCGGATTGACATTAAGGATGTGGGTTATGACGTGGGGACTTATGCCGGTCATGTCTTCTTGACACCACACGAAAATGTCCGTGGTGCCCCTCAGTGTCTTTATTATTGTTTCTTTTTCCTCAGGTTCTAGGCTCTTTCCTAGCAGGAGGACTTTGGTGGAGTCGAGGTCGCACACTGACAGTTTCTCGACATCCTCCATTGGTTCTACAATTTTCTCGGATCCCACGCGGGGATCCAACTCATCTTCTTCTGCCATTTTTGGCTCAATAATTTCTCGGACCATCAGGACGGGTAGGTGGGCAGCAACGTTGTAACACTGCCTGGCCTACCCTTGATTTCCTCTCACGGTTCCTATCCCAGCTTCTTGAGTGGGGAACTTCAAGCACAAGTGTCGTATTGACGTGACTGCACCAAAATCTACCAGGGCCGGCCGACCAAGGATTGCATTATAAGTTGTTGGGCAGTCCACCACCACAAATGTGCAGTATTTGAAAGTGCTTTGGGGTGTGTCCGGGCACAAGGTGACTAGGAGCCGTACTTTTCCCATTGGGATAAGTGTTGTTCCATTAAATCCTGTGAGTTGGGAACCACTCGGCGAAAGATCTCGGTCCGTTAGGCCTATTGCAGTGAAGGCCTCTTTGAATAACAAATTCACAGAACTCCCGTTGTCAATCAAGACTCTGGCCATGATCTTATTGGCAATGGGAATCTCTATGACCAAGGGGTCATGGTGAGGAAAATGCACTGTCTTAGCGTCTTCTTCTGTGAATGTAATGGGCTGGTCCATTAGCTAGGGCCTTTGAGCTGGGAGTTGAGTAACCTCCCAAACCTAATCGGTTTTTACAGCCCCTCCGTACCGTTTGAGCTCCTTACGGGTAGTTCCTCCGATGTGGGGTCCTCCCGAAATAATAACAATTCTCCCATTAGGTCTTGGCGGCAGGCCAGGAATATGCTGGGCATCTCTGGGGGGAGCAACTGGGGCCAATGCTCCTGCTACACCCCCTGGCGCTCCTTGAGGCAAAGCTTCAGCCGCCTGAACCGGATTGAGATGGGGCAACCGGTTTTTGATCCACTCGTAGAGATGTCCCAATCGGATCAAGTTTTAGATCTCGTCATTGAGATTTTTGCATTCATTGGTGTTGTGCCCAATGTCATTGTGGTACTCACATCTCGTGTTGGGGTCCCTTCGGGAGCTGTCTTTGTACAGAGGAGGCGGTCTCTGGTAGTGCGTATTTTTCCTCGTAGCAAAATATACACGCTCTTGGGAGTTCGTTAACTCCGTGTATTGGATATATTGGGGAGTATACCCCCTTTTCTACCGCTTATCCTCTGTCCAGCTGCTGCCTTTAGAGGACCTCTTGCTCCGAGAGCCTTGAGAAGGACCAGCTAAGCTTGCGGCCGGAGCGGGATGCGACGGGGCTTGTCCATTTATCCCCGAGGGATTTCCAAAGTGGGAAGATGCGGGGGCTTAGGCATGGCCTTGACTATATCATTCTGAAATTGTATTACCATAGAAGGATTTAGGCAATGACTAGTAATTAATCATCAATATGCGAATTGAAATTTCTGGGGAGGTAAGTTTGGATATAATTCAAAAATCAAATTAATGATCTTTGAACTACACATCTACTAACTATTTCTCCACCCCTATCAGTTCGCAAGATCATTAACCACTTACCTTAATGGTTAATCACCATTGCTATAAATTTATGACATTTTTCAAACATTTCAAATTTCTTTGCATAAGGTATAATCTAGAGTTATCGTTTTAAAAATACAACGAAAAACTCGTATCCACCCCTGAATTTACATCCATCTACGAATGAGATGAACAACTTTCAGTGGATATAGGCATATTAATTCTTTGCAGAGATTGATCTTGTCAAAACCACTATGAACAAGATACAAATGCCATAGATTAAAAAAAATGTGTGGTTGTGTGTTTTTGATGACTTCGGTTTAGTTACTTCAAAGAGTTCTTAGAATAGTGCAAGTGGATCCTGGTCATAGAATACTAAACTCATATTCCATACAGTTTGAATCGATTGATAGAAAATGGATATTAAACACTTGTGAAAGTGAAACTGTATTGTATTAAAAATTATTTGGAATCTAAAATTTAAAGTCAAAGACTTAAATTTATACCAAATATACATGAGTAATTCTTTCTTGGACCACCACTACTAATTTTAACTCTAAGTCAGATTTGCCCATACAAGTAGGAGATTCTAAGATTGAGGATTTATATCATTTTGGGATAGAATTGCGGGAATATAATTATATGCGTCATTAAATTTCTTAAGAGAAAATAGAATGACATGAAATGATTTATAGACCATTCATCCAATGATATGGTATTAAGCTAATTCGAAATGAATAAGCTAAGAGGAATTAGGATAATTTCGTTTTTAAATAAGAATCCAACGATGTTTCGATTAGCGAGAGACAAAGTAATCTTATTTATACAATCTTCTTATTTCATATTGTGAATACTAGTCTAAGGTGTCATAAATTGATGAACAGCTAGATGTTGCATTTACAATATTTATCTTTCGAGATCTAACACAATTATGTATGTATAATGGTGAAAATCCATTAGGGATTTGTCCCATTAAAACAACAAAATATGTTAGACCAACAATGAAGATTCGAAATTCAACTACAATTTAATAACATAAAATAACATTGTTCAATATAAATTCATACACAATTCAGAAATTATCAAACATATAGCAAATAACAAAGACATGTGAAAATACAAAACAGGCACATCTTAAATAATTTCTAAGGTTTCCAACAAACTGATACAGTGTCCCGGTAGGCCAGAGTCAAAGTATCATTCATTGAATAGAGTTGTCAGCTCATCTAAAATGCAAACCATTCTAGCAACCTTTTATTCGATCAAAATAAGAATTCAACGTTGTCCCGGTAGGCGAGAGTCAAGGTTATTCTCATTTTATGAGCTTCCACCATTGTTTCATGTTTTATAAGTTTATCTCTAAGTAGTCACCATAGGGGAGATCTAATAGAGACAAAACACTTATCAAATGAGATCTTACGGTGTTAAATGCGTTCAACGAATGACCATCCATAAGGGGGACGAAGTCTAGCGTCTCGAGGTTATATTGAAAACATTTAACTATTGTAAGACCAACAATGGAGATCGAATGTCCTAATAATAATAATGCCCATTATTTAAAAATAAATGTATTTTCTTCTAATATTTATTTTAATCAATTTATTTTAAATATATATTTATTTAATTAAAATTTCCAATTTAGAATGAAAAATTCTAAATATAAATTTTAATTTAATATTTATAAATTTTACTTAGATGGATATGAAAATAGCATGAATTAATTCCATCTTAGTAATAATTTCCAATAAATATTTAGAAAAATATTCAATTTAAGTTGTGACAAAATTAATTTAAATTAATTTACAACTCAAATTTAATTTTCTATAAATATACATTGCGTTTCGAAAAATTGAAGTATTTAAGAATACTATTTTCGAAAAAATGCTTTAAAATAAAATAAAAATAAATTCTGGAAAAATTATTCTAATTTAATGTTGGCCCAAAATTAATTAATAAAATTAATTTACAACAAAAAATATAATTTTCCTATTTAATTAATATAAGAAAAATTTAAAATATTTAAGTATCATGATGAAAAGCAACTTAAATATTAATTTTCTATTTAATTAAATATACTAGAAAAATACTTCAAGCAAAAACACATAATATCTATTTAGATTTTCATTGACTAATTAATTCATTTTCTAATTAAATATATTTTACTTCATTTATTTTAATTAATCATTAAATGAAAAAATCATTGATGTAAGTTGGTCCAAAATTAAAATAAATAATTTACAACTTTAATCTATTTTTCAAATAAAATTCGAAATTTGTGCATTTAAGAAATGCAATTTCAAAATTGTGGAAAAAGATTAATAAAATAAAATAAAATATATTTTGAAAATTATTCAAATTTAAGTTATACGAAATAAGATTTCAAACTTAAAATAATTTTCAATTTTAATTAAATAACATGAAAATAATAATATTTAAGTATCATGATGAAAATCAACTTAAATATTTAAATTTTCAATTTAATTAAATGTATTAAATTCATGAAATAAATAATTAAGTATAGACGAGACTTAATTATTAATTCTATTTTAATACTAGGAAAAATATACTTAACTTAGATTGTACCAAAATTAATTATTAAACAATTAATTTCACAATCTGTGATATTTTCCTAATTAAATATTAGAAAATATAACTAGTTCTAGAAATAACTATCTAGAATTATTTCATTTACTAAGTGTTTTTTCTAAAATTAACTTTAAAATATTAAATGAAAAATTAAATTTCATATATTTTAAAAGTTAATTATGTTGCTAATTCAATTTTAATTAGGTTAGACTAATATAATTAACCTAATAAAATTATTTAAAGAAGGCAAATGGGCCTTCACAATTGGGGTAGTTCATGTGAGGGGGAGTTAGGTTCAGTATGTCGTACCCACTTCTATTGGCCCCCAACTCTCACACAAGGCCCAAAAGAGAGGAATTTAACCTTTAAATAAACAATTGTTATTCATTGAATAAGCCCAAATCTAATTGGGCCTAAATAAATTTACTTATGTCAAAATTTATTTTAGCAACCCAGTCCATTTACTTAGTAAAACTTAAATGGGCTTCCTATATGCATCTAAGCCCAAAAGTAAACATATAGGCTCACACAGGTGAAAAGATTTGGATGGGCCCTATCATGTTACTAGGTTTACACCGATGAAAGAAATTGTAAAATTTACCTGTTACAAATTATTTATAAGATCTATTGACAATTGGACTATGATTAAAATTAGATCATTGGATCTGTCAACAAGTTAATCATAGCAATTTAGATCAAATAAATAATAGGTTTGTAAAAAAAATTTTGAATACATAATAATATAATCAAACAATACAAACAATAATTGATCTGGAATATCTGGAAAGTAAGATAAAATATCTCAATTTTAAAATTTAAAATAAAATTAAATTTTAAAATAAATATCTTAACTAGAATTCAAATTTAGGTTGTTAGAGAATATATGAAAAAATTCAAAATTCAACAAACTCCTAAATTTCTTAAATTCTAACAAAAAAATAAAAAATATCTAACCTCAAATATCAAGTTTATTCAAAATTTAAATTTATTTTAAATTTCTAATAAGATAATATAATATAATATCTTTAATTTTAAATTTAGATATTTTATTATATTCTGAGTCTTATAATTTAATAAATTTAAATATTACATAAATAAACTACTTGAAAAATAAGATATTTTATATGGTTAGAATATTTAAAAAAAAATAATAAAATAATAAGTTTGAAAAATTTATGGTTTGAAACCCTAAAATATCTATTCAAACTAAACTAACCAATTTTTTAAATCTTCATGTTATTTTTGCCAAAATATAATTTTAATAAAAAATGTCTAATAAGATAAAATGTTAAACCTAACATATTCCTAATCTTATAATTTTAATTAATAAAATATATTTTGAAAATAACAAAATTGAAAAAGATATGAAATGGTTAGCAAATTTTGAAATTAGTACACGATTATTTTTAAAAGATAATATTTTAATATCAAAGTAAGATAATTTAAAATTTAATAAAAAATAATATCTGATCTTATAATTAAAATAAATAAAATAATCTAAAGTTTCAAAATTAACCATAAGGCTCCTTTGTGATAAATCAAATTTTCAAAATTCAAAGCCTACTAATATCATAAACTAATTTTAATTAATTAAAAAATTAATAAAAATTAATTTTATTCTGACAATTAGATTTTTAATTGAAAATTTAGATTCTACACGAAATTCTACTAAAATTTGGCTTTTGTTTCAATGAAAAACGATTTTTGAATCAAAAGTTATGACGAAAATAAAATTGGTGCACAGGGGTATGCATTGCATACCCCTGTGCCCGCGGAATCAAGAGGATGGCCGAGATTTGAGGCTGCATGCAGCCTACTTGACCGAGGGAGCTCGGTGGGATGCATCTTCAGACAGCCCGTGTCCGAGTTTCCTCGGTCAGGATGTCTGAAACCGCGTGGAAATGCTAAGTTACCCTATGTGCGCGCGCGTGTGTGCAACCCGATTTCAAATATTTTTGTTCAACTTCAAAAAATCATAACTAATTCATAAAAAATCTAAATCAGGTTCTGTAAAATCCTAAATTTATTAATTGTTTGTCTACTTTCCAGAAAAAATAATTCCAGATCGAAATAAAAAATATTTCAGTAACATATATTGCGATTTCTAAACTATCATCAAATAAGCACATAAACCACATGAAACCATCCAAATCAACATATAACATCGTTTTAATTCATATTTCATGAAAATAAATCATTAACATGGCTTTAAGGCAATTTGTTGGATATATTTTACCAGGATCTAGATTTACTAACAAGTATGTTTCATTAACATCCTAATATGAATTCTAGAACAATGAAATAAACACATATAAAGTTTAGGAAACCTTACATTGGGTGCAGCGGAATATAATGACTCCTTCGTTCAGATATCTAGCCCTTAATTCCTTTCTGTAGCAGAGCATTATCAATATCTGAACCTAGATCTCTTTCTCTCCTTCCTTTGATGCTTAATCTCCTTCTTGTTGGTTGATTTTCCATAGTCTTACACACTATGATTGAGATACCACTTGATGTGTCTGGGCACTCACTCATTCACTCAAGGATTTCTAAATTTAGAGAAGAAAATAAGAAGGGAAGTGGTTCGGCCTATAGAGAAAAGAATAGGAGGCTCAGTTTTCATCTGACAGAATTAAGTGTGAATGAGAGCCATCACTATCTATTTATAGGTAACCACCTAGGTTTAAGTTAGAATTATTTGACATTAAAATAATGAAAAAATAAATGATAAAACCCTATAAGTGTGGCCAGCCATGGGCTTTGGATAATGGGCCTCACTTATGCAATTTGGCTGTTTTATCATTCCTGTATCTAATTTTCTCAAAAACGCCAATTTTCCAATTCAACCATTTAAATGCCAATTCTAATTATTTAATAACTAAAAATTAATTATTAAATAATATTGTCATTTAATATATTTATTAATTAGACATATAAAGTCTCTTAATTAATAAATAAACCTAGAATCTCTTTTCTTTACAATTTCGCCCTTGCTTGGTGAAAATTCATAAACTAGACATAGTCTAACTTTAGAATTATAATTGATTAATCAAAATCAATTAACTGAATCTTACAAGCAGTATGGTCTCAACTAGTATGGGGACCATGGGTCTATATATCCGAGCTTCCAATAAGCAGATCAAGAATTTATCCTTAAAACACTTAACTCCGTATAAATGATATTTCAGCAAAGTGAAATGAGATCTCCACCATTTATCTCTGTTTAGCCAAGCTCGAAGGATATCATTTCACTTCTAAATCCCTATAGAAGTTATAGATTCCATATTTATGTTAGCGCTCCCACTCAATTATACTATCATGTTCCCAAAATGTACGTATCACCCTGACCCAAAAGTAGGCTTAACTAACAAATCAAAGAACATGTATAATACTCTTGAGATCGAACCTAAACATATCAGGATTAAGATCATTTGATCTAGGATCAATAGGTGATATTGAATTGAATAGATATTACGGTAAATTTTAACAAATCTAATCAAAGTTCAATATCGGTCCCTTCCGATGTATACTCCATACATCCGATGCTGGTAAACTTTGCCAATGTCCTGGAAAGGACATAACACTTATCCAAGGTGTAAGAATACCTATCACTGATTATCATGTCAATCTAAATCCAGTGAACTGACAAATCAGGGAATAAACTTTCGAACATATAATTAAGATTATATTCCACTGTGTTGACAACACTATAATCATTAACAAATTGATATGTTCTGGACTTAAATAACATTCATACATTATGTAAATAATCATGAAATAAATCATGTGAACCATGCAACATTAAATGTTATTTCTGATCTTTATTAATAAGTAAATCTGATTATATTGAAATGAGTTTTATTTAGGGCATAAAACCCAACACTTTCTTTCTATTTTTACTAATTTGTGAGTCTTTCTCATTTTCTGAAGAAATTTTAATAATAAACATTTTAAAAATAATCCCACATTGTTTAGGAACCATTTTGTGTGTTGTACTATATCGTATAAATAAGTCTATTAATCTTCACTTTTATTTGTCACAAATTTAATTTTTTTTCTTCATATATGATAGTTGTTTACAGAGATTTTTAGAAACAAATAAAAGAGAGCTTAAGAAAGAAATAAAATAGTAAATTTTAGACAAATAATTTTTACGTGGTTTGAGCGTTAATAATCCCTAGTCTACGAGTCAGTTGTCCCATGTATTTGGATAATACAAGTATTTACTGTATAAACCTTAGCTCTGCATTCCTTTTGTCTCTCTTGAAGAAGAAAGTTTGTAGGAATTTTTGCAGAGGTTTGGCTAGTATCAAATTTGTCACCACTTGTACATAAAAAGTGAGAGTATTTATAGGCTTACATGTGGGTAAGGGCATTTCCTTTACCCACCTAGAGTTTCGTACCACAGCCCGTTGCAAGGGCTGGAGAATACAACTGCAGATTTGACTGTTCGACCTTGGAGAACCTTCTTAATCGTGCAGTGTGCAAGGGTAATGCCTAATACTTTCTGAATTAGGGACACGTGTTGCTTAAAGGTTTTTCTTTTACAAATTAATCTCTAGACAAGTTGTGGGGGCAAAAGGCATGTCTTCAGATACGTACGCGCACTACCATGGTCTGGCATGGAGGACAAGATATGATATTGTGTCAGAAAAATGTATAATCATCTGTAGGTCAATTTTTATATGCAATTGGCATGGCAATTTGCCTTGGTGCAGTAGCTAAGATCCATGACCAGTTCGTAGAGGTCTTCACTTGGTAGTCAAGTAGCCAAACTGTGTTCCATGACGTCTTGGAGTTGGGGACAAATATGGTCCTTCCGTGTCCCGGAGATGTTACTTGGGTTGGGAATGGTTCTCCCCATCAACTATCCATAAAACCTGTCCCGGACTAGCAAGGCATCTCAGCGAGGAACCTTAATTGTCATCTATATAAATCCGAGAGGTTTACACATCTTTGCCTCTATTTATGCCACATGTCTTTGGTATAAAAACAAGAATAATATTTACCTCCCAAGCTTTTGGGACTCTTTGAGTTTCAGGAGCTTGCAATTTCTTCCCCGGAACTAATCTTTGACATGTGCTGACTATTAGAGTCGTGGATGCATCTTTTTGGTGAGTTGTAATCCATTGAGGGTCGATGGAACGTTAGGGCTTGCTGACAGGGCATAATGCAGAATATTTAATGCCCTAGTCAATTCATTACGTGCGTTTTGGGGGACATTTGTTAGAAAAGGTGAAATTGACAATAGGGTGATTTGAAAAGACCTTTCTTTATTGCTTGTTGGACTCGAGGCAAATCATGGTAAAGAAATGCTTTTCAACCCTTTCAACTCCCCATCCGTTGGATCAAATGAGATGATTGTGTGGGAGATCCAGACCGTTGATTTTGAAAAAAGCCTACCTTCTTTTCGAAGTATAAATTGACATCGAAGGCTCTTTTCCACTTTTTCCACACATTTAACGAACTTCAAATTCTCTCTTCAATTTTTCTTTCATTTTTCCTTCGTCGGTGAATGCAAGAGGAGTGTGAGCATTTGATTCAACAACTTCTAATTCTCCACATGAGGCTTTTTCCAGACATCAAACCCCTTCGCATCGATCACCTGAATCTCTACCAAACAAAGGATTCGACTTCCAGACTTGTTGTGATAGTTTAATCAGCTAGGTTTGAAAGCTCTAGACAAGATTCTACAACAACACCCCATATTTTTTTCACTCAACAAGTAAGTACTCTAACTCATGGTTGAACTTTCGTTGTTTCGTACCTAGGATAGAAATTTCTTATTCAAGCTAGGATTATGACTATTTATATATGTTGAATAGTGAAAAAGGCTTCGTGAAAAATTTCCATAGCTTAAGGGTAGATCTTTCTGAGAATTGCCTTGCCGTAAAAAGGAGGCTAGAACTGTCTGGGTATTTTTCTGGTTATTTGAGGTTTATAGGTGCATGTATATAGACCTTAGGGATTTGTTGATTGGAATGGAAATCTGGCGATTTTTTGTTCTGTGTTATTAGTTGGTCGCTTCAAAAAGCTTGGTTTCTCTTCGTTTTTGTGTTGGTAGAGATGGACCTGAACTAGGATTTTTAATTGGGCACTGTGGGAACCACTAAAGGTGCACCTGTTGGCCTCGTAGGGGAAGCAATCACGGAAGGAACCCAAGCTATGGTTTCTATTGAAGTGCCCCAACAAGGGAAAATTCTTGAGATTGTCCTAAAGGATGAACCCATCACGGAGGAAGGACCCTCCGTGAAAGCCAAAGGAAAATGGAGGGCTAGGACCCCCTACTGCACATGCTTTCAATGACTATTTGGAAGATGGACTAGAAGGCCAATTGTTTCTGTTCTTATGGAATGTTGACAACATAAGTTGATCACGTTGGTCTTTGCAATATTCCAGGATTGGTATGGCACAGGTTATCTGCCACGGGAGAGTCTGCGTCCACTAGTGTGGAGGGATTCAGTGCCTGGAGTTGGTCCCACATTTCCAATGGAGCACATCTTCCATTAAGGACCTATTTTGTGAAATTAATGGCTAAGATTGGGATAGACTCTTTCCAGTTAATCCCCTCATCGTACAAGCTCCTGGGTGGGTGGTATGTCTTTTGCAAGATGAACAAGTTGGAGGTACCTTCCTCGGAGGAGATCTTTTACTTTTACAGTGTAAAGGCTAACCCTATGAGGACTAACAAAAAGAAGCTAGACTTCTTCAGGCAGGACAAGCATCCTAATTCATATTGTCCAATTCGCCACACTAATCGTACCCACGACCTTCGTGAGTATTGGTTCTTCTCCTCCGGGTTCCCCGTGAAAAGGGTGCCTTCACTCTAGCTGAACTTCCAGTGCCAGGTATTGTTGACTCACAACCGTAATTTCTTATTTCTTAGATTTTCTTTGTATTGGTTGATTTACTGATGGTTTTTCTTGTAAATTTTTTGACTTTTGCGAGGACTTCCATCTCAGAGCATCAAAACTGCAGAGGTAGTCAACAAAGTGGCTCAGTATGGGGCCTTCAATGAGGAGCAATTAAGGGTCGAGGAATGGATCACGACTGAATTACTTTGTAGGTCTAGCATCATTGAAAATTTTCAGAACATTGATCCTGTTAACCTCCGAGGGAAACGCCAAGCTCCAAAAGAGGTGAAAGAAGCCATTGCAACCGACTTAGCCGTTGTCATACCTAGGCGACTAAAGAGGATAAAGTCCTGGAGCCTGATTGGTTGACCCGCCACCCAAATCCCTTATCTAAGGAGGAGGAAATTTCAAAAATATTTGCTGCAGCGTACCCAGACGTGGGGACTCCAGGAACTAGTACTTCGGGAAGAGGTAATAGACCCTTTCGCGTCTTCCATACCCCCAACCTCTACCGCATTTCTTAGGAGGATCAGGGGGGATTCAATAAATATTTTTTGAGTTTAGACCGCTATAGATATCCCATCAGTGATTATATATATAGAGTAGACCAATTTGTTAGGAGCCCTAGTAATCCAAAGGCATTCTCAGACACTGTCAGGGTGGATCCTTTTGTGGTCATGTCATTGCTTAACTTCAGGGAATATGGCAGCTTCCTTGGATAAGGAAACATAATTTCTTTTTCTCATGGGAAATCTTATAGCTGCTAACTGAATGGTTGCACCCATGCACAAGCCTTCTTAGTTGATTTTGTTGTTTTACAACTATGTCTTCACTAGTTTTGACTTGGCTTGTATTTTCTTATAGCTGATATTGTGGTTATGTGTGCAGATACTCCAGAATCTAGGATGTTGAAGTCCTTGAGTAACAAAATAACTGCCACCTCAGCTAAAGCTAGAGACACCTAGGAGAAGGGGAAGGGTAAGGTCAAGTACCGGGCCTCTAGGATCCGAAAGCCACGTCCTGCCTCAACTTCTTCATCATTGGATTTTTGGGAGATTGCTCCTCCCATAAAGGCAAGCTTTACAACTCTGGGTTCTTCGGCTCTCGTTGGGGGGTGGGGAGAAAACTCCTACCGCCCTTCGGGAGGCGTCCAAAGTACCAGCTACTTTGAGGGAGCAAACCTTGAAGGAAACTCCATGGGCGGAGGGAGTGACTTCCAGCATTTTGACGGATACGAGAGGTTCAAATGACAGCCTGGATGGGCTTGTGTTTCCCAAGAAGGATGCCCCCGTCAAGCCTAAGCGCAAAGAGTCAACTTCTTCCCTGAGCTAGAGTTCCACAAAGGCAAAATATTCAACTCCAACTCCATCTAATCCATTATTTATAACACCACCACCATTGCAACAAGAATAACAACTACAACAACAACAATAAAAAATTTCACAACAACAACAACAAATTCCACCGCAACAACAACAATGAATTCCACCACAACAACAACAACAAACTCCATCACCACCTTAACAATAAACTTCGCATCAACAACAACTACATATTGTTCCTTCTCAACCCAATCTGCCACAAACACAACCAACATCTTCCAACCAACTTTTTAGGCCAGGTATTGCCTTGGGTAGGATTCCACCACTGGATTTTTCCTTCCCCGTGAGACCAGCCGTCCTAAGCCACAAAGTTCTCACCAAAATAGATGAAACAACTCTCACTCTGAACAAGCATCATGAGAGAGAGAAATTTGTCCTTCAAAAAAGATCCAACAGGCTCTCTGCCGTGAAGACAGTTGAGATTGCTGAGGGGATTCGTCAGCCTTTGCCATATTGGCTCAATCTTGGACTTGGTGGAAGTGACCCAAAACTTGGTACATAGGGTTGGTAGAGAGGTGGCACCTTTCGCTACAAAGATGCTGGAACAAGTAGGCACGAGTATGAGCAAACTCACTTTTGAGAAGTGGGCAGTTAGTAGCAGCCATGACTCATACACCCTTTCTGTGGTAGCAAAGCAACATGCAACAAGAGTAAGTTCTAGTTTTCGAGCATTACCCATGTTATTTGTCTTTTGGCTGAGCACTGTTGTTTAATAGTATCTGCTCTGAATCTGATTGCCTTAATTGTGGAGAGGACGTCTAAAGAGGTGGGTGCCATGACTATTGAGCTAGGGCAACTCCGTTCCAAGAATTAATCATTAGTCACTAAGAATGGAGCTTTGCACATTGAGGTGGAGCAAGATAAGACCCAGGCTACCCAGGATGTCAAAGATGCCTAGGATGCGTGTACCGCCAAATTGATGGTGATGGAGAAGGAACTCAGTGCCAAATATTAGAAGCTCTATGAGAACCACAAGGCTGAAGCTGAATGGAATATCCAATCAACCGTGACATCTCTCCGTGAAGACCTTTGCAAAACTAGGGAAGACCTTTGCTAGAGTAAGGAAGACAAAGATAAGTGCAAGGCTAGGTTGATCTCCCAGAGCGAGACCTTAAAAATCCAAATCTAGCAAGCCAACTCCATAAAAGAGGAAGGTCGTAAGAAAGACCTAGTCATTTAGAGCCTTCATAATGACAATAACGAGGAGAAAAATTGAAGGATTACTTATCAATCAAATACAATAACTTAGAATTTTTCTATACAACCATCCGTGTGACCAGTACTTCCCACCAACAAACCATAGAGAAGCTAAAGGGGGAGGCTACTCAGAAGCCTGCCAATGGCATTAAAACTTTTATTACTCTGGCAACCATGTAGAGGATGTGGGAAAATGTAGTTCAGACCATCCAGGAATGTGGTTTGCTATCACTGAGCTACAAAATGGACAGGCTGCATTATAAGACTCCCTCAATGATACGATAGAGTAATGTCATGTGTCTGTCACAGCCCTTCGGGAAGAGTTAGCAGGAATGTCAACTAAGCTAAATCTTACCATGATACCAACTAAGCGTGCAAATACCAGAGGGCACAGAGGTATGGAGTGTGGCTGCCCGAGAGCACCTAAGCCCAAATGCTATGGAGGGGCGAGGGATGCGAAGGAGCTCCAAAACTTTCTATTTGACGTGGAGCAATACTTTAGGGTCGTGCGGATTGACTCTGAAGAAGCAAAGGTATCAACCACTACCATGTATTTGTCTGGGGATGCCAAGTTGTGGTGGAGGACAAAGTACGAAGACATTCAAAGTGGAAAGTGCATCATTGAGACATGGGAAGACCTCAAGAAAGAATTGAATGCCCATTCTTGCCAGAAAATTTTGCCTACTTAGCCCGACGCCAGCTGAGAGAGTTAAAGCAAGTTGGGATAGTCCGAGATTATGGGAAGAAGTTCTCCGAATTGATGCTCGACATTAAAGACATGAACGAAGTAGACAGGCTTTTCTACTTCCTCGAAGGACTCAAGTCGTGGGCTAAACAAGAGCTGCCAAGGCAGTGTTTGTCAGACCTCGCCACTGCTCAAGCCGCAGCTAAGCGGTTGACTGATTACACCTCTGAGAATTTGCAAGAGAAGAAGACGAATCCCCAGACCAGCTCCAACAATGCTGGGAGTAAGAATTCGGGGAAGTAAAGGCCGAGTAAAAGTGGGGGAGGAGACAAGAGGACTCCTGAATCTAGCTCCTCCTCTAAGAGTGATGCTGCAACAGGGAAGAAGCCCCTTAAATGTTGGCTTTGTCAAGGCCCACATAGGGCGGTTGCTTGCCCATACCAGTCCAAGTTGAGTGCCATAAAGGCATCCATTACTCAAGTGGAGCAAGGATGTGGGGAAGATGATGAAGATGAAGACTGCGCGCACATGAGCGTCGTTCGATTGTTGAATGCTCTCAAGAAGCATGGCATGGGAGGTAAGAAAACCCTTGGGAATGGACTAATGTTTATGGAGGACACTTTAAATGGAAAGTAGACCAAGAGCGTGTTGATTGACACTGGCACAACACACAATTTCATTTATGAAATCGAAGCCAAGAGGGTGGGCCTAAAACTGGAAAAAGATATGGGTCGCATGAAAGCAGTCAATTCAAAAGCCATGGCCACGATTGGAGTGGCGAAGAAAGTGAATGTCAAGATCAATGGATGGGACGGGCAACTTGATCTTGCAGTTGTTCACATGGATGACTTTGATGTGGTATTAGGAATGGAGTTTCTTATAGAGAAGGGGGCCATTCCGATTCCAGTGACAGGAATCTACTTATCATGGGCGAGAATCCTTCAATGGTTCTTGCTAAAGTAAGACAGCCTCCAAATTCAAGCTTATATCGGCCTTGCAATAGAAGAGGGGTCTGTAGAAGAAGAGGCCAACGTTTGTCATTGCTCCCGCCGTGTACAATGCAAAAGTGGAAGAGTCCACTCCACCTGAAATTGAGCAGGTGTTAGATGAATTCAAAGATGTGATGTCGGATAAACTCTTGAAGAGACTGCCTCTCAGGAGGGGAGTTGATCAAAAAATAGAGCTGGTGCTGGGTGCAAAGGCCCTAACTAAAGCAGCATATCGATCGTTTCCCCCAGAACTTAAGGAGTTGAAGAGGTAGCTAACGAAGATGTTGGAGGCAGGATTCATCAAGCCATCAAAGGCACCATTTGGTGCCCTCAAGTTGTTTCAGAAGAAGAAAGACGGGACCTTGAGACTGTGCATAGACTATCGCACCCTTTACAAAGTTACTATGCGCAACCGATACCCCATTCCCTTGATCGCTAATTTGTCTGACAAGCTAAGTGGGGCAAAATACTTCATGAAGTTGGACTTGAGATCAGGCTACTATCAAGTTCAGATTGCTGAAGGGGATAAACCAAAGACAACTTGTGTTACTCGATATGGAGCATTTTGTTGGAATTTATTTTACCAGGATCTTAGATCTACTCACAAGTATGTTGATTAATACCCTGAATATGAACTTTCTAAAACGATGAAATAAACACATATAAAGTTTAAGAAACCTTACATTGGGTGCAGCGAAATATAATGACTCCTTCCGTTCAGATATCTAGCCCTTGATTCCTTTCTGTAGTAGAGCATTATCAATATCTGAACCTGGATCTCTTTCTCTGAATCTTTGATGGTGAAACCTCCTTCTTGCTGAAAGTCTTTCTTCAAGATCTTCCTCACTATGATTGAGGTATCACTTGCTGTGTGTGGGCACTACTCTTACACTAAGAATTTCAAAATCTCAATGAGGAAGAGAGAGAGTGGGTTCGGCAAAAGATAGGGAGAGAGAAGGCTCAGTTTTTTCTGAATCAGAAGTGTAGAAATTTAACTGTAAATTTCCTAAAGCCTTCACTATCTATTTATAGCATTCCACTAGGGTTAGGTTTGAATTATTTGGCATTAAAATAATGAAAATATCAGTTTAAATTTCCTACAAAAGTGGCCAGCCCTATACAAGTGGATTTGGGCCTTACTTTTTGCAATTTTACAGTTTTATCTTTTCTGCATCTGATTATCTCAAAAACGCCAATTTTCAAATTCAACCATTTAAATGCCAATTCTAACTATTTAATTACTATAAATAATTATTAAATAATATTGTCATTTATCATATTTATTAATTGAACCATACAAAGTATCATAATTAACAAATATGCCCCTAAAACTCTTTCTTCACAATTTCGCCCTTACTTAGTGAAAAATTCACAAATAGACATAGTCTAACTTGAGAATTATAATTGATTAATCAAAACCAATTACATGAATCTTACAAGCAATATTATCTCAACTAGTGGGGGGACCATGGGTCTATATAACCGAGCTTCCAATAAGTAGATCAAGAATTTAGCACTAAAATTCACTAACTTATTAATTCTTCGTTGAATCCACGCATAGAACTTAGAATTGCACTCTCAGTATATAGAATGCTCTATATGTTCCACCATATAGACACATCATTAGTTATCCATTGTTATAATCCTAATTTGATCAATGATCCTCTATATGAATGATCTACACTGTAAAGGGATTAGATTACCGTTACACCCTACAATGTATTTTATCCTTAAAACACTTGACCCTGTATAAATGATATTTCAGCTTATGTGAAATGAGTACTCCACCATTTATGTTCGTTTGGTCAAGCTCGAAGGAGATCATCCTTTGCTTACTATTCGCCAGATAGAAGCTATAGATTCCATGTTTATGTTAGCGCTCCCACTCAATTGCACTACCGTGTTCCCAAAATGTACGTATCACCATGACCTAAAAGTAGGCTTAACTAACAAATCAAAGAACATGAATAGCCTTTCAAGATTGAGCCTAATCATAACAGGATTAAGAACATTTGATCTAGGATCAACTAGGCGACATTGACTTGAATATATATTACGGTAAGTTTAATAAATCTACGTCAAAGTTCAATATTGGTCCCTTCTGATGCATACTCCGTGCATCCAACCTGAGCTTTACCTTAACCAATTCTCTGGAAAGAACATAGCACTTCTCCAAATGCAAGTAAACTCTGTTGTAGATTATCATATCAGTAAAACCCTATGTCTGATAAATCTAGGAAACTTTATTCACATAGTCATGTTTACTTTCCAATATGTTGACGGCACAATAAACAAGATCAAGTATGTGAAAAGGGTTTCAGATGAATTTATACATTCTGTACATATAATCATAAAATAAATCATGTGAACCATGCAACATTAAATGTTATTTCTGATCTATATTAATAAGTAAATCTGATTATATTGAAATGAGTTTTATTTAGGGCATAAAACCCAACAAACTCCAACTTGCACTAATATAAAACAAAAAGTGCGTTTCAAATAATCTCAACACCTCGATATACAAATCAAGTGTAGTAGTATAAACTCCTCGTAATAGGATCTGAAAGGTTGAATTAAACACAACCTTTTCTCCACCATTACTCTTCCTTAATCACAAAATCATTGATAATGTGAAATTCCTCTCTATATGTCTACTCTCTTGGGATACTGGATTCTATACCTTTGGCAACTACTTTTGGTTAATCAGGAAATTAACACTAGTAGTTTAGGCAATTTGGAATGGTACCAAAAATGTATAGAACTTTCCTTAGACTGAATAAGTACCTTTCCTGTAACTTTAACATTCAGTCCCTTCCTGGTAGACCTAGAGACTTCAGATAGGTTTTTACACTTCTCCAAAATCACTATTCCACCCCCAGAGTAACCACCATCTTATCAGAAAAATTTACTAGCACAAAGGCAAATTTTGAAATCTGATATGGTGTAGTCCAAGAGTTTTAAACACACCCTTATAGACTAACATATAGTTCCTCTTCTTAATCTTAGGATTTACTTGATTGTCTTCCAATGTTCTTCTCCTGGATTAATCTGATACATACTCATTACTCCCACTCAACAGCAGGTGTCTGGTCTAAGGCATACAAAAGCATATCTAAGACCTCTAACTGTTGATATAAGAAATTCTTTCATGGCTTTATCTTTTCTGGAATAGTTGAGACTTTTCCTTAGATAAATAAAATCTATGCCTAGAAGTCGAGAAGCTTCTATAGATTGCCATTAGAAAGAAAATGCTTCAGCATCTTACTAAAGTAAGTTGCTTGCATTAGAGTAAGTAATTCCCAAGTATACCACAAGCTATAGGTTTAGATAAACTCAAACCTATAATACTAGGAACAGGAAGTTTTGTTAAGTCCATTGAATGGACTTATAAATGAAAATTTCCTTTTATGTCCTTCTAATAGAAAACATTAGGTTATTCCATGTGAATGGATTAAACCATAGTTCTTTTGGCTTTCTTCTTTGTTTCGTATCTTGACAATCCATTACTTGTTTAAACTTACAATGGATTTTAATCACTAGTGTCTCCCAAGTCATAAGAAGGTGATTTCCTAGAAACTCTCCCACTACGACAAGGTATCGTGAATTATGTCTAAGAAAACTAAATGGTATTAACCTCTTTGGTTGTGACAAGACAACAGAGGCAGTGGGATCATCATATGTCAAATAAGATGATAGAACACTTTTGGAATCAAGAAAAATATCTCCTTTATTTGCTACTTGATTTTCAGACTTAGTCATTTTCTTAGAAAAGTAGTATTTGTTTGAACAAACACTTTCTTATCTATTGACAATGGGATGGTCCACCCCTAATCACTTAGAATAGCTAACAAACCATGGTTAACAATTCTAGCTTTTCTTAAGATTTTGATTAGGTCATCCATGAATCTAGTAATGATTTACATTAAGTATACAACCATTACATCATTCTGAAATTGTATTACCATAGAAGGAATTAGGCAACAACTAGTAACTAATCATCAATATGCAACTCGAAATTTCTGGGGAGGTAAGTTTGGATATAATTCAAAAAATCAATTTAATGATCTTTGAACTGCATATCTACTAACTATTTCTCTACCCCTATCAGTTCGCAAGATCTTTAACCACTTACCTTAATGGTTTTAACCATTGCTAGAAATTAATGAAATTTTTAAACATTTCAAATTTCTTGCTAAAAGGTATAATCTAGAGTTATCGTTTTAAGAATACAACGAAAAACTCATATCCACCCCTGAATGTATCTGCGAATGAGATGAACTACTTTCAGTGGATATAGGCATATTAACTCTTTGGAGAGATTGATCTTGTCAAATCCACTATGAACAAGATACAAATGCCATAGATTAAAAAAAATGTGGTAGTGTCTTTTGATGACATAGGTTTAGTTACATAAAAGAGTTCTTAGAATACTGCAAGTGGAACCTGGTCACAGAATACCTAACTCATATTCCATACAGTTTTAATCCATTAATAGAAGATGGATATTAAACACTTGAGAAAGTGTAACTGTATTGTATTCTGGAATTAGAAATATAAGAAAATTTCTGTTTGGAATCTAAAATTAAAGTCAAAGACTTAAATTTATACCAAATATAATGAGTAATTCTATCTTGGACCAGCACTACTAATACAAACTCTAAGTCAGATTTGCCCATACAAGTAGGAGATTTTTAAGATTGAAGATTTATATCAATTGGGAATAGAATTTCGGGATTATAATCATATGCGTCATTTAATTTCTTAAGAGAAAATATAGAATGACATGAAATGATTTATAGACCATTCATCCAATGATATGTTATTGAGCTAATTCGCAATGAATAAGCTAAGAGGAATTAGGATAATTTCGTTGATAAATAAGAATCCAACGATGCTTCGATTAGCGAGAATCAAAGTAATCTTATTTATATAATCTTCTTGTTTCATATCGTAAAAATACTAGTCTAAGGTGTCATCAATTGATGAACATCTAGATGTCGAATATACAATATTTATCTTTCGAGATCTAACACTATTATGTATGTCTAATGGTGAAAATCCACTAGGGATTTATCTCATTAGAAAAACAAACATGTTAGACCAACAATGAAGATTCGAAATTAAACTACAATTTAATAACAGAAAATAAAATGGTTCAATATAAATTCATACACAATTCAGAAATTATTAAAATATAGCAAGTAGGAATGACTAGTGAAAATACTAAAACATACAATCCTAAATAATTTCGAAGGTTTTCAACAAACTGATACAGTGTCCCGGTAGGCGAGAGTCAAAGTATCATTTATTGAATAGAGTTGTCAGCTCATCTAAAAGAGAAACCATTCTAGCAACCTTTTATTCGATCAAAATAAGAATCCAGCGTTGTCCCGGTAGGCGAGGGTCAAGGTTATTCTCATTTTATGAGCTTCCACCATTGTTTCATGTTTAATGAGTTTATCTCTAAGTAGTCACCGTAGGGGAGAGTCTAAATAGAGACGAAAACTCACAAAACACTTATCAAATGAAATCTTACGGTGTTAAATGCGTTCAACGAATAACCATCCATAGGGGGACGAAGTCTAGCGTCTCGAGGTTATATTGAAAACATTTAACTTTTGTAAGACCAACAATGGAGATCGAATATCTTAATAATAATCAAGCTCATTATTTAAAGTGAGTTGTATTTTCTTTGATTCTCTTTATTTAATTTATTTATTTTAAATATATATTTATTTAAAATTTCCAATTTAGAATGAAAAATTCTAAATATAAATTTTAATTTAATATTTATTAATTTTACTTAGATGGATATGAAAATAACATGAATTATTTCCATCTTAGTAATAATTTCCAATAAATATTTAGAAAAATATTCAATTTAAGTTGTTACAAAATTAATTTTAATTAATTTACAACTCAAATTTAATTTTCTATAAATATATATTGCATTTCGAAAAATTAAAGTATTGTAGGACACAATTTTCGAAAATGCATGTTAAAATAAAAAATTAATCCTAGAAAAATTATTCTAATTTAATGTTGACCCAAAATTAATTAATAAAATTAATTTACAACAAAAAATATAATTTTCCTATTTAATTAAATATATGAGAAAAATTTCAAATATTTAAGTATGATGATGAAAATCAACTTAAATATTAATTTTCTATTTAATTAAATACACTAGAAAAATATTTCAAGCAAAAATATCATCTATCTAGATTTTCCTTTGACTAATTAATACAATTTCTAATAATATACTTTAATTTAATTTATTTTAATTAATCATTAAATAAAAAAATTATTGATTTAAGTTGGTCCAAAATTAAAATAAATAAAATAAAGAAAAAATATATTTTGAAAATTATTTAAATTTAGTTGAAAAAATAAATTTCAACTAAAAATAATTTTCTATTTAATTAAGTGTCATGAAAAAGAAATATTTAAGTATGATGATGAGAATCAACTTAGGTATTTAATTTTCAAGTTAATTAAATTCAAGAAATAAATAATTAAGTGTAGAGAAGGCTTAATTATTAATCTCTAGTTTAATACTAGGAAAAATATACTTAAAATAAATTGTACCAAAATTAATTATATAAATAATTAATTTCACAATGTATAATATTTTTCTTTTAAATATTAGAAATAATAAGTAGTCTAGAAATAACTATCTAGAAAATATCTTATTTGACTAAGTATCTTTTCCACAAAATTTGAAATAATATCTAATTTAGATTGTATTAGAAAAAATCTAGAACCTAAATATTTTTCAAATTTAAATTTAATTAAATATCAAAAATTAAGTTATAACCACTTAATTTGAAAATATTCCATTTTAAGTTAATATTCGAAAAGATATTAACTTAAAAAATATCTAAAATATTCTATTTTAAGTTAATATTCGAAAAGATATTAACTTAAAAAATATCTAAAGAATCTTAATAACCAATGCCTAAAATTCCTCAACTTAATTTTGAAATTTTAAATCCAAAAGATATTCAGATTTAAGTTGGTTAGTTGAAGATAACTAAATATCAACTTAAATAGGAATATTTAATGAAAAATTTAAATTAAGCTACAGAAAGAATCTAGATGGTTATAATTCTATATTTAATTAAATACAAGAAAATACATATAGTTTAGCTTAGAATAAAAAATTCTTTAAACTATAATTTTCTTAAATTAATTTCAAAATGTTGCTCCAGAATTCGCCCAAAATACGTGGACCAGTCGAGAGGGGACACGTGGATCAGATAACTTGGAAAGATTTGCTAAGTCTTTGTGCGCCACCAGGAAGCGCTGTTAGCATGGGTCCCGGAGGAGGCACCCGGAGTACAAGGTACTCCAGGAAGCTAGTATAGCGTGAAGGCTCTCCGGGATATGTCAGGTCTCTCCCGAGCAATCAAGTCGCATTTAATGCTGCATGGGAGGAAGCGTGTTGGGACTGTAACACGCAATAAAGTCTGACGGCACAACCCCCAAACAGCAGCGCTACAGTAATGATCATTTAAGTCTAGTGACGGCTACTCTGCGAAGAGTCACGTCAATCACAAGGCAAAAGAGGAAGAAGAGAAAAGACTCACCAAGAACATTCTCTGTATTTAAGAGAAAAACATTCTCTCAAGTGTAGAATCTGTATTAAATACATCCATTAATAACAGTGGCTCGTGGACTAAGGCTCATTAACGCCCCAACCACGTAAAAAATCTTCATCTCACTTTCTTACAGCTCTTTATTATAATCATATTTTAATAGTTGCCGAAAACCTCGGTCAACATTTTGGTGCTTTCATTGAGAGCTGAGGAAAGCTGCTTCACAACAAGCATTTAACTTCACGACAATGGTGGAGACAAGAGCTACACGTCATCCTCGCCCTCTAGAAGACGCTCAAGACCCCAATGAGGAAGATGTAGCCTCAAGGGCAGCAGAGGAGTCCGAGGAAGAAGAAGAAGAAATAGTTCCCGATGAAAACTACGAGGAACACCTCGACGAGTATGCCTATGACGGAGGAAGCTACTCGGAGCTGGTGCTCCTTAGACAAAAAGCTATCGATCATGAAGCTGAGATCGAAGCTCAGAAAGCGCAAAATCAAAAAATGCAGGAAGTGATGCTAGCCATGCAGAAAGCCATGGAGGCAGCTGGTATTCACGTGCATCCCAAGGCGATGGCCGCTGGGCTCGACGGGGAGCCAGCGACGTCTTCGCCTAATTCCCAGCAGCAAAGGCCTAGGGAACCTAGCCCTATAAGGCACCCTGCTGAGGAAAACCAAACAAAAAACCCTACTTCTGCCCCTGGTCGGAAGAAAAAGGTGCAGGATCCGCGAAGGGTCCGCTCGGATTTCCCTAAAGGGAAAGGTCCGCAGAGGGGCAAGCCCCAAAGAGGGAGTCTTGGCCCTCAGGATCGAGGGGACCGGAAAAGCGTTTCCGTGCCCCAGGAACCAGGGGGTAGAGGAAGAAGAGGACAGAGATGTCCACCCATTGATCTGAGAAATCAAATCAATGGGAATCAAGGTGAGCTCCGGGATAACCTTGACCAAAAAAGATACAGGCCCGTGGTCTCCTCGGGTCGTAGAACGAAGGGATTATGGCAGTAACTTGCCATACTTCGAAAAGATATTGCTCGAGTCTCCGGAGGCGTAAGGGAGACGACTCCGACTCGGACAGTGAGGATCGGGAGCCTTGTGCCAAACATATCCTGGAGGCGGAGCTCCCTAAAAACTTCAAGATGCTCGAAATGGCAGCATATACTGGGAACTCCGACCCCAGTGATCACTTGTCACGGTTCAACCGGGTCATGACAGTCATGCGGGTCAGCAATGACGCCAAATGCTTGTGCTTCCCCCTCACTCTGAGCGGATCGGCAGAGGAATGGTTCAAAAAATTGGAACCAGGATCGGTGGGTTGTTGGAACAAACTCCAAACCAACTTCCGGAGACAATTTGTCGCTGCCAGGAAGGTCAACTTGGAGGTTAGTGCCTTGACCAACATCAAGCAACTGCCCACCGAGACCTTGAAGAATTACATCAAGAGGTTCCGAGAGGAAGCCTCGAAGACCAAGAAGGTCGACGACGGACAACAGCTTGCGCTTCTCCAAGCAGGAATCCGCACTGGGACTCCCTTCTGGAACGAATTACAGCAAGAAGGCGCTGCTAGCCTTCAGGACTTCCAGAAGCGAGTCCAAAAATATATTAACCTCGAAGAAGCCCAGATCGTGGCTTACGGAGGCTATTATCCCACCGGGATAGCGGGATACATGCCAGGAGTGTCGCCCTCGGGTACTGTCCCGACCGCGACTCCCCCGGTAAGTGGCATACAGTTCTCTGCTACTCCCGGATACAGCCAGGGTCAAGCTTTGGCCCCGGCATCTTCCCATTACGGCAACCCGTCCGGGGTGAATGGACGGACTCCTTCACAGGCTACCCCGACTGCTAGCTTAACAGGCCCTACCCAGGGGTCGAGGAGCAAAAGGTCCTCCAAGGGCAGCACCCGAACGGGAGAGAAGCGCCAAAAGAAGGGGTACACACCCCAATACACCTAGTACACAGAGCTCACGAACTCTCAGGAACGTGTATATTTTGCCACAAGGCAGAATACACACTACCGGAGACCCCAGCCATTGTACAAAGACAGCTCCCGGAGAGATCCGAGTAAAAGGTGCGAGTACGACAACGACATTGGTCATAGCACCAATGAGTGTAAAAATCTCAAAGACGAGATTGAGAATTTGATCCGTTTGGGCCACCTCTATGAGTGGATCAAAAATAGGTTGCCCCACCTTAATCCGGGGCAGGTGGCAGGGGGTATGCCTCCGGGAACACCAGGGGGTACAGCAGGAGTATTGCCTCCAGCTGCTCCCGCAGGTGACACCCAGCATATACCCAGACTACCGCCCCGGCCTAATGGACGGGTAGCCATGATCTTCGGAGGTCCCCATATCGGAGGAAACACTCGCAAGGAGCGAAAAAGATATGCCGAGGCCGCAAGACACAGTGAGGTGTGGGAGGTCACTCAACTCCCGGCTCAAAGGCCTCGGCTAATGGACCAACCCATAACGTTCACGGAAGAAGACGCCAAGACGGTGCGTTTTCCTCACCACGACCCGCTGGTCATAGAGACCCCCATCGCAAATAAGGTGGTGGCTAGGGTCCTGATTGACAATGGGAGTTCCGTGAACTTGCTCTTCAAAGAGGCCTTCACTGCGATAGGGTTGACCGACCGGGACCTCTCGCCTAGTGGATCGCAGCTCACAGGGTTTAACGGGACGACGCTAATCCCGATGGGAAAAGTCAGGCTCCCAGTTACCCTGTGCCCAGATACCCCCCAAAGCACATTCAAGTATTGCACCTTCGTGGTGGTAGACTGTCCAACAGCCTACAACGCAATCTTAGGCCGACCAGCCCTCGTCGACTTTGGTGCAATTACTTCAATCCGACATCTATGCCTAAAATTCCCTACCCAAGAAGCCGGAGTCGGAACGGTGAGGGGAAATCAAGGAGAGGCCAGGCAATGTTACAATGTTGCCACCCACTTGCCAGTACTCATGGTCCGGGGGCCCCCTGAGATAGAGAAGGCTGAAGAGGACGAGTTGGATCCTCGCATAGGGTCCGAAAGGGTCGTAGAACCAATGGAGGACGTCGAAGAAATACCAATGTGCGACGACGACTCCACCAAAGTACTCCGGATAGGGAGGAGCCTGGATCCGGAGGAAAAAGATAAAATAATAAAAACACTGAAGGGCGCCATCGACATTTTCCATGGCGCCAAGAAGACATGACCGGCATCAGCCCTCATGTCATCACCCATGTACTCAATGTCAACCCGGACATGCCCCCTGTACAGCAAAAGAGACGCCCGCTCGACTCGGTGAAAGCCGAGGCCTTAGAGAAAGAGGTGGACAAACTTTTGTCCAATGGCATGATCCGCGACTTATACTATCCGGAATGGCTGGCCAATCCGGTATTGGTGCCCAAGCCGAACGGGACTTTGCGGGTTTGTATAGATTTCACAGATCTAAACAAAGCCTGCCCAAAGGACTGCTTTCCGCTGCCCAGGATCGACCAGATGGTAGACGCCACGTCCGGATTTAAGCTGCTGTCTTTCATGGATGCCTATGCTGGGTACAACCAAATAAAAATGCATACGGCGGACGGGAGTGCACTAGCTTCGGGACCGATAAGGGGGTATCTTGTTACCTAATCATGCCTTTCGGACTGAAAAACGCCGGAGCAACCTATCAAAGAATGGTTAACCGGATGTTTAAAAGCCTCCTGGGACGAAACATGGAGGTATATGTAGACGACATGCTCGTCAAATCCAAAGCATGCAACAGCCATGCAAGCGACTTAGAGGAATGTTTCGAAGTCGTCCGGAGATACGGCATGAAGCTCAATCCGAAAAAATGCACCTTCGGGGTCAAGTCGGGAAAATTCCTGGGCTTCATAGTCAGCCAAAGGGGGATCGAGGCGAACCCGGAGAAAATCCAAGCTCTCCTGGACATGCCATCCCCCAAGAAACATAAGGACGTGCAGAGCTTGACCGGAAAGGTAGCCGCACTGAGCCGCTTTATCTCACGATCCACGGACAAGTGCATACCCTTCTTCAACATACTGAAGAAATGCCAAAAGTTTGAATGGTCAGATGAATGCGAGGAGGCATTCAAAAGGTTAAAAGACCACATGGCCAAACCTCCTATCCTATCAAAACCCGTCCTTGGAGAAGACTTGTTCCTTTACTTGGCCGTCTCCGAGCATGCGGTCGATCTTGCCTGGTCGGGAGGAAGAAAAAATTCAGCACCCCGTGTACTATGTTAGTAAGCGCATGGTAGGGGCCGAGACAAGGTACCCGGTTATTGAAAAATTAGTATTCTGCCTCCTGATGGCATCGAGGAAGTTGAGACCATACTTCCAAGCCCATCCGATCAGAATCTTGACCAATCATCCACTCCGGCAAGTTCTCCAGAAGCCTGAAGCATCCGGAAGGCTCCTCAAGTGGGCGATGGAGCTGAGTCAGTTCGACTTACATTACGTGCCCCGGATTTCCATAAAAGGCCAAGCCTTGGCGGACTTCATCACCGAATGTAATGAAGCCGAGGCGACAGCCAATACACCGGAGCCACCAATCCCCACTTGGAGAGTATTTGTGGACGGAGCTTCTAATGAGAACGGTTCAGGAGCCGGAGTGGCTATGATATCACCCATCGGATTGCGGCTCCGGGCGGCACTCCGATTCAACTTCACGGCTTCGAATAACGAAGCCGAATATGAGGCCCTGATAGCAGGGCTAAAATTGGCTAAAGCTGTAGGAGCCAAGAGAGTGGAAGTCTACAGTGATTCTCAGCTGGTCGTAAACCAAGTTTCCGGAGAATACCAAACTCGCGGCGAGAGGATGGCCGCGTACGTAACAATAGTCCGAGAACTACTCCACGAATTCACGGACTATAAAATAGAAAGAATCCCCCGAGAAAAGAACGCTCACGCGGACTGTCTGGCTAAGTTAGCCTCGGACAGCGAAATCGAAGAGCTGGGGGTAGTACCAGTGGAACGCTTGGCAGAGCCAAGCATCAAAATAAAAGAGACCACACAAACGGTTGGGCAAGAACCCAGCTGGATGGTCCCCATCATAAAGTACATAACCACAGGTGAGTTGCCCCAAGAGAGGGCACTGTCTCGAAAGATTCGCATCGGCTCATCGTTATGTAATGATGGATCAAATTCTCTACCGGAGAGGACTCAGCATGCCTTATTTAAGGTGTGTATCGGACCCTGAAGCTAGACAAATCATGCTGGAGGTCCATGAAGGGTTCTGTGGAGATCATACGGGAGGACCCAGCCTCTCAAAGAAAATATTGAGGCAAGGGTACTTCTGGCCAACAATGAAAAAAGATTGTATAGACTATGTCCAAAAGTGTGACTCGTGCCAAAGGTACGCGAACATACCGAGAGCCCCTCCAAATGAGATCACTTTGATGACCACCGGCCCTTCGCGGTCTGGGGAATAGATCTCATCGGGTCTCTACCTACGGGAAAAGGAGGGGTAAAGTATGCAATAGTAGCAGTGGACTACTTCACCAAGTGGACAGAGGCTGAGCCTATGAAGACAATAACTGCTAAGAAGGCATTGGACTTTGTTATTAAAAACATAGTGTGTCGATACGGCTTGCCTCATAAAATAGTCTCAGACAATGGAAAGCAATTTGATTGCGAGGAATTTACTGACTTCTGCAACCAACACGGAGTGGTAAAAAGCTTCTCCGCGGTAGCCCGGCCTCAAACAAACGGCCAGGCGGAAGCAGTCAATAAAATCCTAAAGGTCACCTTGAAAAAGAAGCTACTGGCCTGTAAAAATAACTGGCCTGAAGAATTGCCAAGGGTATTGTGGGCCTACCGGACGACCCCCAGAACCACAACCGGTCACTCGCCGTTCTCAATGGCGTACGGTTGTGAAGCAATGGTCCCGGTGGAAACATTATTCCCATCCCACAGGAGGACGACTTATGATCCGGCCACCAATCAGGCACTGCTCCAAGAGGCTTCGGATCAAGTCGAAGAACTCCGGGATGAGTCTCAAATACGGATGGCTGCTTATCAAAAGAAGGTGACCAAGTATTTTAACTCCAAGGTTAAAAACAGAAAATTCGCTATTGGAGATATGGTCCTAAGAAGGGTTTTTCCAGCCACCCAAGAACCCGGAGTGGGGGTACTTGGACCAAATTGGGAAGGACCATATGAAATCGAGGACGAAATCGGTTCTGGCACTTACAAACTGAAAAGAATGGACGGAACTACTGTCCCAAGAGCCTGGAATGCCGATCACCTCAGAAAATATTACCAGTAGCGAATTAAACTTAGATTTTGTTCAAAGGGTTTATGCGAGTCCAAATGTATGCCTCCTCTATATTAAATAAAACTGAGTGCCTTAAAAACAAAGTTTCTATGCCACTCAGGGGGGTACTAGGGTATACCGCACGGACAAACAAAAACAAACTAAGTAAAATATCCTGACCCAAAGGGCAGGTCAATCTAAGTAAAATATCCTGACCCAAAGGGCAGGTCAAAAAATATGTGCAAAAATAAAAAGCATAAGAAAGGCCTTAAAATATAATTGTCTCCCCTTCAAATGAAAGCTGCCGCCTATATGTAAATTGTTCTAAGGCAGCAGCAAATATGTACAAACAAAAAAAAAGAGTTATAAGAGAAACGGGTAGAATCTGGGTCAATAATACGGCAGCTCAGTCAGCCCGCGGAGGAAGACGAGGTCCAATCCGTGCCTCAAGCGCAGCATCAAGCTTCTTCTTCTTTTCCCGAAATCTGGCAATCATCTCCTCGGGTTTGGGATAAAAAGTAAGCTTGATACTCTGATCATTGGTGGCCCAAGCCATGTAGACACCATCATCAAAGCGCTTCGGGCACCGGGCGCAGGAAACAGGAGAAAGGAGCTCGGCCCTCTTGGCCTTCCTGGTGGACTGTTCTTTGAAATCCCTAAGCTCCTTCAACTCCGCAGCTAGAGCGGCCTTGGATTCGATGTCCGACTGGTGAGTCTCCTCTAGAGATCTCACCTTGGCGACCATTTCATCCAAAGCCTCCCTGGCCTCCCGGAGATCTCGCCTGGCCTTCTCGGCAGCCTCGGTTTGAGCCCTTAGTTCCTCCTGATGATGGGCCTCCATCCTGTCTCTCCGCTGAGCCTCGTCCCGGATCATGGCCTCCGCCTCAGCCTCCCTCCGTTTGGCCTCCTCTTCCTTGGCCTTGGCCGCTGCCTCCTGGCGCTCGGCAGCCTCCTGGTAGATCTGCCTCTCCGCTGTGAGGTCTTGGAGGACCTTCCTGACGTCATTCATGTCCCCAAAGTCGGACAGAGCGAAGCCATGGTTTATGATGTTCCTGGAGAGGCGGCCAGCCTCAGCAGCAAGCTGAACCATAACGAAGTATAAGGAAAAATTTCTCAAAGGAAGAAAACAAAATACAAACAACAAAAAGGAAACGCAAAAAATTGCAAAGTACTTACCACCGTGAGAGAATGGCTGAGGTCCTGGACCTGGAAGATGGAGTTCAGGGAAGCACAAGTGGCAAACCGCTTGGGCGCACAACGTGTAAGCTGAGAAGCGAACTCGCCGGTCATCTCCGCGGCAAAGGGAGCCAAAGTAGGCCCTAGGAGAGGACGGAACCAGTCCGTTAAGGGGTCCAGATTGAGGTTCCACGGATCATGGTATTCCGGGTGGTTGATGCTCGCCTCAACCTCAGCTCGCAGAATCCTCCTAAGGGCCTCCACTTCGGCATACCCCCGGGAGTACTCGTCCATAGCGTAGTTGTGTTTGGCTATGCGAAGCTCCTGCCTCACCTCATCCCCCGGAATCGGGGTAAGCTCGATGTGGGGAGGAGCAGGATTTTCCTCCATCGGGGAGACCCCGCCGTCTAGGCCATGGGCAGGAGTGTCGGCCCTCCGAGGCCTCTTCGGCTCGTCCTGGGCAATCATCTTGCCCTTACGCTTGCGAATCAGAGCCACTTCAGGCTCCTCCTCGTCCTCCTCTGCTACCTCCGGAGGGGCTTGAGGCTCTCCTGTACCCTCAACGGCTTCCTCCGAGAAGTCCCACCCTTTCCCTTGGCCTTCTCCCGGAAGCACCTCCTCGTCATCCACTAAGTCAATGGTTTCGGGGGGAGCGCCGGAAGGAACCTTCAAGGAAGGGGCCGGGGGAGAGGGGGTGAAAGCCGGAGGAGCCACGGGAGTATGAACCCCGGCAAGCTGTTCCAGGATGGCATCCATGGAGGTACCTGCTCCAAAAAATAAGCAAGTGTTAGAAGTTCGTGAGGAACCGCTTATAAAAGATACAGCAAATAAGCTACTCCTACCCGAACTTCCTAATTCGGCCCTAGCAAAGTCCTGAACTTTAATGCTGGCAGCATCATCTCCAAGATAACTGTCCGAGGGCCGAAACCAGCTGGACGCTATGTAAGCTGATGGACCTAAGGGAATAGGTTCCGGAGGGCCGGAGCCCATCCGGGACCGACCTAGGTAATCTCCTAAGTTCGTAAAATAAAATTCCTTCAAACGATCCCCCCACCGGGTCAACGGCATCTTAAATCTACGGAGACGCTCGTCGAACCCTACGGGCCTATGACTGGTATATTCATCAACGGAAGGAACATAGCGAATTATCAAGGGAGACTTACCGCCGGCACCGGAAGTGCTAGCACCGGGAGCACCCGAGTTTGGTTCGGGGGCTGAAGGCTGAGGCCGGGAAGTCTGCTTCTCAGAAGAATCTTCAAGACGAAGGGGCCTCCCGGCGGGATGATCCCCAATCTCTTCTTGAAGTATCTTGTCAAAAAATTTAGCTTCGGACTTCCCGCCAATGGCTTGGCTCCTTCGCACCACCGGACTCCCCACGCGAAGCCCTCTCCCAGAGGCGGCCTGGGCCTTAGAGTACGCCTTCTCCTGGGCCTTCCGGTAGAGATAATCTTGGTACTTCTTCGCCGTAGCAATGAGCTCATCCGGAAGGCCTTCTCCGCAACCGGCGCCCTCACATTGGGGCGAGATGACTCGTGAGAGGTTGGAGTCATCCACGGATTGATGAGAAAGGATAAGTTTGGCCTTCCTACAATTCTCCGTGGTGACTAGGCCCCCGACATCAAGATCGGCGTGGTCGTAGGAGGCGAAGGCTTGGGCCCTTCGAAGGAAAGCCTGAGTGGGAAGCGTCCGCTGGTAAGGTGGGATCCGCACCCACTCCGTGAGAAGCTCCGGGTGGTCCACGGCCCTGAACCCGGACGAAAAGAAAAAGCGGTGGCGGTACTCCTTAACATGAGTCTGCCTATTATACGGAACCACCCCCTCGTTAGCAGGGTGGATCCGGAACCCATAAAAACCATCCTTAAGTTTGTCCCCTTTCTTGGGGACGGATACAAGTTCATAAAAATATAAAATTTCCGCCGGGCTGGGAGACCCCCAGCCACGGGCGGTGTAAAAAATAAATAAGCCTGAGAGCAGGCGGTAAGCTTGAGGAATAAGTTGGTATGGCGCAAGGCCGACAAATACAAGAAAATTCACAAAGTAATCTTGGAGCGGGAGCATGGCACCGGTCATCAAATGGGTCTGACTCCAAGCCCCGAAGCCGTCATAGTTGTGATTAGGCGTCTCCGAGTCACGAGGAGGCCGGTGGAAGGTCCCTGAGGTAGAGGGTTTGATCCCAGCCACATTAATAATGTTCTCCAGCTGGTGAGGACAAGTCAGGGTCGATCGAAGCTCGGCCGCTTCCCAACCAGTTGCACGGGACTTGTACCCCTCCTGGGCAACGGGTCCCAGAGAAACCTCCTCCAGCGTGGCCATACTTTTCCCTTTCTTCTTCGAAGATTTTGAGCCAGAAGCAGACATTTTGTGTTCTGAGAAAAACAAAAAGGGAAAAAGAAAAGCCCAGCAGTTAGGTCCCATACCAAACCCTAAATCAAGAAAAAGGGAGTGGGGGTCCCCTAACCGCTGGAAAGAGGCCCCCTCCGGACACGTGTCACCTGGGAAACTCTGGAGAGAATCCCTGAACAAGTGTCGGGTGCAGTGAAATCGCAGAAAGTGGTTTCGCAAAAAGAAAAAAAAAAGAAGAAAAAAAGAGGATAGCCATCCTATGCCCTAAGCAACTGTTAAACGAAGAACACATGGCCCTCTTCAAACAGAACTGTATAACTACAACAGGGGCATGATAAATGGCGATTCTACAACTAACACAGTAAACATAAAGCAGAACTCGAAGAACATAAACACTCACACACCCAGAAGCCTCTAAGTACGAACCCAGAAAACGAACGAAGTAAATATAAGCATGTTATTATCTAAGGATGCAAGAAACTTACAGTCGATCGTTGAACTGGAGGTACTGAATGTGGTTGAGTGAGAGTTGAGAAGAACTGGCAAAGTCAAACACTGGAAAACTGAATGAAGTGTCTGGGTATTAAGACAGTTCGTGCTACTTTGAGGAATTTTCTCTCTAGGAAATTCGAGCAGAAATGGCAAGGAATGGAAAGTAACCGAAATGAAGGAAAGGTGGTGGCTTTTATAGGCAAAAACGCATGAGGAACAGGCGTCATCACCTACCAATCGCACGGTGGGGGAGACGCACGATTCGAATTCCCAAAGATCAACGGACCAGATCAATCTACCATTAAGGCGGTGGAAACGTTTGAGTATCCGTCTGACACCATCAATGCGCCGCATCAATCATGGGGCGTGAAACGAATCGACCTCTGCAAAAGCGAATCGCTGCATTTTATGCCATTATCAGACGCACCTCCACGCGCCCCCAAGTTCGTATCAGAAGACCGAGGAGGCGGCTGGAGACATTCCTGCAAAAAGCAAATCGCTGCATTAAATGACATCATTTAATTTGCCCCCACGCGCTCGAGGCTCGAGCTAGGGAAACGAGGAGTCAACCGGAGACACTTGAACAAGCCTTGGTTTATTTTTACTAAGTAAACAAGGCTTGGGGGGTAAATGTTGCTCCAGAATTCGCCCAAAATACGTGGACCAGTCGAGAGGGGACACGTGGATCAGATAACTTGGAAAGATTTGCTAAGTCTTTGTGCGCCACCAGGAAGCGCTGTTAGCATGGGTCCCGGAGGAGGCACCCGGAGTACAAGGTACTCCAGGAAGCTAGTATAGCGTGAAGGCTCTCCGGGATATGTCAGGTCTCTCCCGAGCAATCAAGTCGCATTTAATGCTGCATGGGAGGAAGCGTGTTGGGACTGTAACACGCAATAAAGTCTGACGGCACAACCCCCAAACAGCAGCGCTACAGTAATGATCATTTAAGTCTAGCGACGGCTACTCTGCGAAGAGTCACGTCAATCACAAGGCAAAAGAGCAAGAAGAGAAAAGACTCACCAAGAACATTCTCTGTATTTAAGAGAAAAACATTCTCTCAAGTGTAGAATCTGTATTAAATACATCCATTAATAACAGTGGCTCGTGGACTAAGGCTCATTAACGCCCCAACCACGTAAAAAATCTTCATCTCACTTTCTTACAGCTCTTTATTATAATCATATTTTAATAGTTGCCGAAAACCTCGGTCAACACAAAATAAATGAAATTAATTATGTTGCTAATCAATTTTATTAGGTTAAACTAGTTTAATTAACCTAGTACAGTTATTCAAATCAGGCAAATGGGCCTTCACAATTGGGGTGGTTCATGTGAGGGGGTGCTGGGTTCAGTATGTCGTACCCACTACTATGGCTCCCAACTCTCACACAAGGCCCAAAAGAGAGGAATTTAACCTTAATAAGAACAACTGTTATTAATTGACTAAGCCCAAAAACTAAATGGGCCTAAATAAAATCTATCAATGACTATGATATTTTATTTAGCAACAACAACCTATATGCATCTATAATGAAATTAAACACATAGGCTCACACAGGCACACTTTGGATGGGTCCTATCATGTTGCTAGGTCATACACAGATGAAAGAAGATTGTAAATATATCTGTTACAAATTATTAACTTGACCAAGGGAGCCATCAGATCATTAGATCTGGCAAAAAGTAACCATGGCTATTTGCAATCAAGTAATAATAGGTTTTGAAAACTTACACACAAGCTAAAACACATACTCCTGCAACAAGGTTAGCTGGATAGTTGGATGTAGGATTTATTTATTTTTAAATTAAATAATTAATTTCGAAAATAATTAATTAAATAGAAAAAATTTCGAAAATTTTTAAAAAAATTGAATTTAAAATTAAACCTACAATTTTGAAAAATTAGGTTTCAACCAACCTAAATATCATTTCAAAAATTTGCTAATTACTTTTAAATTTTGTTATTTTATAAATAAAAATTAAATAAAAAAATTAAAAAAGATAAATGAATATATTTTTCAGATTTTAAATGTAATTTAAATAAATAAAATAACAAAATACTAAAGTTAGCAAAACATCATACATCTTTTTAAAATTACATGATTATAGTTATCTTATTTTAAATTTAAATAATGTCAAATTATTTAAAAAAAGATTTAATTTAAAATATTTTAAATCTGACCTTAAATTTAAAAATAAGATAAGATATAAACAAATTTAAAAATACGATAGATTATTAAGCAAAAAAGATAGATACTAACTATTTTTAAATTCAAATTACACTAATATCTTGAATTAAATTTAAAAAATATTAAATTAATTCAAAATGATAATTAGAATTGAATTACGAATAGTAATAGTATAAATACAGAACTACACAAAAAAATCGGAAGTTAATTCCATAAAAAAAGCATGAAAAAAATAAGAAAAACGAAAAAATTGTGAGCTGTACGGACAGTTTTCGGGATCGCAGGAAGATTTCAGCATAACTCCGATTTTTTCGAATCTTCAAAAAATCATAACTAATTCAAATTAAATCGAAATTGAGTTCTGTAAAAAAATAACTTGCTTAATTTTTTCCATACTATCCAATAAAAATAATTACAGAAACAGATATTTGATTATTTTTAACAAAAATTCACAAACACCAATCAATCATCAAATAACACTCAATACAACATGATACCATCCAAAAAAAATAAACAATCGTTTTAAAGTCCAAATTTCTTGCAAGTAAATCAATTACCATGGCTCTGATACTAGTTGTTGGAATTTATTTTACCAGGATCTTAGATCTACTCACAAGTATGTTGATTAACACCCAAAATATGAACTTTCTAAAACGATGAAATAAACACATATAAAGTTAAAGAAACCTTACATTGGGTGCAGCAGAATAGAATGACTCCTTCCGTTCAGATATCTAGCCCTTGATTCCTTTCTGTAGCAGAGCATTATCAATATCTGAACCTGGATCTCTTTCTCTGAATCTTTGATGCTGAAACCTCCTTCTTGCTGAAAGTCTTTCTTCACGATCTTCCTCACTATGATTGAGGTATCACTTGCTGTGTGTGGGCACTACTCTTACACTAAGAATTTCGAAATCTCAATGAGGAAGAGAGAGAGTGGGTTCGGCAAAAGATAGGGAGAGAGAAGGCTAAGTTTTTTCTGAATCAGAAGTGTAGAAATTTAAGAGTAAATTTCCTGAAGCCTTCACTATCTATTTATAGCATTCCACTAGGGTTAGGTTTGAATTATTTGGCATTAAAATAATGAAAATATCAGTTTAAATTTCCTACAAAAGTGGCTGGCCCTATACAAGTGGATTTGGGCCTTACTTTTTGCAATTTTGCAGTTTTATCTTTTCTGCATCAAATTTTCTCAAAAACGCCAATTTTCAAATTCAACCATTTAAATGCCAATTCTAACTATTTTATAACTATAAATAATTATTAAATAATATTGTCATTTATCATATTTATTAATTGAACCATAAAAAGTATCATAATTAACAAATATGCCCCTAAAACTCTTTCTTTACAATTTCACCCTTACTTAGTGAAAAATTCACAAATAGACATAGTCTAACTTGAGAATTATAATTGATTAATCAAAACCAATTACATGAGTCTTACAAGTAATATTATCTCAACTAGTGCGGGGACCATGGGTCTATATAACCGAGCTTCCAATAAGTAGATCAAGAATTTAGCACTAAAATTCACTAACTTATTAATTCTTCGTTGAATCCACGCATAGAACTTAGAATTGCACTCTCAGTATATAGAATGCTCTATATGTTCCACCATATAGACACATCATTAGTTATCCATTGTTATAATCCTAATTTGATCAATGATCCTCTATATGAATGATCTACACTGTAAAGGGATTAGATTACCGTTACACCCTACAATGTATTTTATCCTTAAAACACTTGACCTCGTATAAATGATATTTCAGCTTATGTGAAATGAGTACTCCACCATTTATGTTCGTTTGGTCAAGCTCAAAGGAGATCATCCTTTGCTTACTATTCTCCAGATAGAAGCTATAGATTCCATGTTTATGTTAGCGCTCCCACTCAATTGCACTACCGTGTTCCCAAAATGTACGTATCACCCTGACCTAAAAGTAGGCTTAACTTACAAATCAAAGAACACGAATAGCCTCCTGAGATTGAGCCTAATCATAACAGGATTAAGATCATTTGATCTAGGATCAACTAGGCGATATTGACTTGAATAGATATTACGGTAAGTTTAATAAATCTAAGTCAAAGTTCAATATCGGTCCCTTCCGATGCATACTCCTTGCATCCAACCTGAGCTTTACTTTAACCAATGCTCTGGAAAGAACATAGCACTTCTCCAAATGCAAGTAAACTCTGTTGTAGATTATCATATCAGTAAAACCCTATGTCTGATAAATCTAGGAAACTTTATTCACATAGTCATGTTTACTTTCCAATGTGTTGACGGCACAATAAACAGGATCAAGTATGTGAAAAGGGTTTCAGATGAATTTATACATTATGTACATATAATCATGAAATAAATCATGTGAACCATGCAACATTAAATGTTATTTCTGATCTATATTAATAAGTAAATCTGATTATATTGAAATGAGTTTTATTTAGGGCATAAAACCCAACACATTTGAGTTTTTCGTCATGCCATTTGGGTTGACAAATGCGCCAGCCACATTCTATACACTCATGAATGAAGTCTTCCATGAAGACTTAGATAAGTTCGTGATGGTGTACCTGGATGATATCGTAGTCTATAATGCCACTTTAGAAGAGCATTGGGAACACTTGCCTACGGTATTTTAGAAGTTGAGGAAAGAACAGTTGTATGTAAAGCGAGAGAAATGCTCATTTGCTTAAGAAAGTATTAAGTTCCTGAGTCATGTCTTAGAACACGGGAAGATCCGAATGGATTTGGAAAAGGTGCGGGCGATCCAAGAGTGGACGACGCCAGCCAATGTGAAACAACTACGCTCTTTCCTCGGTCTAGCCAATTACTATAGGCGATTTGTAGAGGGCTATTCGAGAAGAGCGGCACCCTTAACAGAGTTGTTGAAGAAGGGTGTTATATGGGCGTGGTCTGATAAGTGCGAAGAAGCATTTCGAAATCTGAAAGAAGCCATGATTGAAGATCATGTATTAGCCCTGCCAGATGTATGCAAACCCTTTGAAGTAAAGACAGATGCGTCAAATTATGCTTTGGGAGGGGTACTCATATAGGAGGGCCACCCTGTGGCCTTTGAGAGCTACAAGCTTTCCGAGGCAGAAAGGAAGTATATGGTGCAGGAGAAAGAGCTCCTGGCAGTTATTCATTGTTTGCGGACGTGGAGGCACTACTTGTTGGGGTTGAAGTTTGTAGTGAAGACAGACAATACTGCTGTTAGTCACTTCTTCATGTAGCCAAAAATAACCCCCAAGCAAGCCTGATGGTAGGAATTCTTGGCAGAATTTGACTTCTACTTCGAGCACAAGGCAGGACGTTTCAATCAGGCAGCTGATGCCCTTAGCCGTAAAGCAGAGTTGGCGGCTCTAAAGGTATTAGCGGGTATGTCAGCTAGCCAAGTGGGTACACCAATCAAGGAGCGCATCAAGGAGAACCTGGAGAAGGACCCAGTCGCAAAGAACATCATGGCTCTCGCAAGAAAAGGAAAGACAACCCAGTTTTGGGTAGAGGATGACCTCTTGTGGACCAAAGGTGGGCGTTTCTTTGTTCCGAAGGCAGGCGATTTGAGGAGGACGCTGCTGAGTGAGTGTCATGACACGTAGTGGGCGGGTCATCAAGGGTGGCATAGGACACATGCCCTTTTAAAGCATGGGTACTATTGGCCACAGATGCGGGAGGATGTGGTGGACTACTCAAGGACCTGTCTCGTCTGCCAACAGGACAAAGTGGAGAGGCACAAGATGCCAGGGTTGTTAGAGCCTTTGTTGGTCCCAAGCAGACCATGGGAGAGTGTCTCGCTTGATTTCATTACAAGTCTGCCGAAGACTGGAGACTTGAATGCAATCTTGGTGATCGTGGACAGATTTTCAAGTATGCAACCTTCATCTCAGTGTCGAAGTAGTGTCCGGCAGAAGAGACAGCTCAACTTTTCTTTAAGCATATAGTAAAGTACTGGGGAGTACCCCAAAAATATAGTAAGTGACTGAGATTGAAAATTCACAGGGACCTTCTAGTTTGAACTATTTAAGCTTCTTGGGTCACAAATGAACATCTCCTCGAGCTACCATCCACAGACAGATGGGCAGACAAAAAGATTCAACGGGATGTTGGAGGAGTATTTACGGCACTTTATCAATGCCAACCAGAAGAATTGGCCGCAACTACTAGACGTAGCTCAATTTTATTTCAACTCTAATAAGAGTTCTTCATCAAATAAGAGCCCTTTTAAAGTTGTGAATGAATAGCAACCACTGTTACCCCGCACAGTGGATGAATACCACAGACAAAATCTACGGGCCTTCAATTTTACAAAAGACTAGAAGAAGAATACAGAGATTACCCAAGCATATTTAGAGAAAGCCTCACGAAGAATGAAGAAGTGGGCAGATCAAAAATGCCAACCGCTGGAGTTCAAAGCAGGTGACTTAGTTTTGATCAAACTGCGGCCAGAACATTTGAGATTCTGAGGGGACAAGGACGTCAGACTCGTGCGCAAATATGAGGGCCCTATTCCAGTCATCTCCAAAGTTGGCCTAGCATCATACAAAGTTGAACTACCTTCTTGGATGAAGATACACCCGGTCCTTCACATCAACAACCTCAAGTCGTATCAAGAAGATCTAGAGGATCCAGCGCGCAACCAATCTACCAAGGACAACATCAAGATTCAACGACGCAGCAGCAGAAAACTAGAAGATATCCTTGCCGAAAGAACTGTTCATGTGAAGAGAAAGAAGAGAAAAGAGTACCTGGTCAAATGGAAGGGCCTCACTGATGACGAGATCAGCTTGGAGAAGGCAGAGGACTTGCAAGAGTTTATGCAGAAGACTGAAGATCATGCAGTCGAGAACCCGAACAATTAAGTGGGGGAGAATGTGGCATGCTGCCCCATGGCACACCCACAATGGGGCCATTTTGTAACATGAGCATGCCTTGGTGCTTGATCATTAGTCATGTCTTGCACCAAGCACCTCATTGGGATGGGGAGATTTTTGTTTATTAGCTTTCTTTCTTTTGTATTTCTATTCAAATATGTATAGAGAGCTATAATCATATATGTTCTTGGACATCCCTTAAAACCCTATTAAGCTCTTTAGGGGGGTGACCTGGTGACTTATCAAGCACCTTTTCACTAGCATGAAAGGGCCCATCTATGTACTCCCTTGCCCTATCAAGGCCGTATAAAAAACGATGTTTCTCCATACTTCTTGTGTATGCTTCAATGTTGCCTTTGTGATGCATGTTTGTTGCCTTAGTTGGGTCATTGCCTGCCATTTGTCTATATGTTTACTTGTGGGTTGTGTGAGAGTGGTCCTTGGGTACGATGTGTGTTTGCTTGCTCATGCTTCTTGTTTGCACTCAACATGTGCGAGACATGTATCGGGCCTAACCTTTGAACTTGTTTGCCTGCAGGCGCGTTTTGGCTGACTTTCTAGCTCGGTGTGCCAGCAAGTGCTGCATGTTCTGCCTACTTGGGAGTGTTCAAATAGTCGGCCCGTGACACTAGGCATGGTACCCCCCAAGTGAGATGGGAAGTTTAGACGTCTCCGAATTCCCAATCACTTGTTTAAAACATATCTTGCGGTTTAAGAATAAAAAAAGGTCAGTTTTAAGTGCAAACTTCTTCTATTTTCATTTCATTGTACCTGTAGGCTTATATTAAGAAGAAAATTGTTCAAAAATTTACAAGAAACTAAAGAGGCACATCAAGGCTTGGTCACCTCAGCCTATTGGTAGTACCGACGTAAGTGGTCTGCATTCTAGGCATTAGGGACCCTCAATCCATCCATCCTCTTAATTTAAAAAGTTCCTTGGTCCACTTGCTGAAGTATCTCATACGGGCCTTCCCAATTTGGCCCGAGTACCCCCACTCCCAGTTCTTGTGAAGTTGGGAATACTCTTCTCAGACGAGGTCTCCAACATCAAATGTAAGATTCTTGACTTTGGAGTTAAAGTGTCGTGCAATCTTGCCATGGTACATTTTGAGTTGGACCTGTGACTGTTCCTGGAGCTCCTCGATTAGGTCTAACGTTTCCTAGAGCAGGGAGTGGTTTCGGGAAGGGTTGTAAGTATCTCATCGATGAGAGGGGATTGTGGCCTCTACTAGGATTACTGTTTCACACCGTAAGTCATCGCATATGGTGTGTGTCCCATTGAAGTTCTCTCTATGGTCCTATAGGCCCAGAGAACTCGCATAAGCTCTTCCAGCCAGTGAGCTTTGCATGCCTAGAGTTTCTTCTTCAATGTTGTTTTTCAAATTTTGTTTACGACTTCCAATTGTCCATTGGCCTGCGGTCGGGCTACAACTAAGAAACTTTTCACGATTCTATGTTGAGCACAAAATTTGGTGAAGTGTTCGTTGTCAAATTGTTTCTTGTTATCGGAAACAATCTTGTATAGAAGCCCAAAACGACACACAGTGTTCTTGATAACAAAGTCTAGGGCCTTTTTTGAGGTGACAATGTTCATTGGCTCTGCCTCAACCCACTTAGTAAATTAATCAACTGTGACTATCTCGTATTTGACTCCTTTTTTCTTAGTGGGGAGAGATCCTACTAAATTAATACCCCCAAACTACAAAAAGCCATGAGTTGCTCATGAGTGTGATTTTAGTTGGCACTACACGTGGAACCTTAGCGTACCTTTGGAATTGTTCACATTTTTGGACATACTCTACGCAATCCTTCTTCATTGTGGAAAAAATACCTTTAGCGGAGGATTTTTTTTTTACAAGCTAGGACTAGATGTGTGATCTCCACAGAAGCCACCATAAACCTCGTGGATTACAATGCTGATTTTGGTTCTTGCAATGCATCTCATATATGGCATTGACAGTCCTCAACAGTAGAGTGTCCCATCCATAATCACATAACGGGGAGCCTAATACTAAAATTTCCTGGAGGTGGCTTTATTTGTGGGAAGCTCTCCTGAACTCAAAAAGTTGTAAATGGGTGCCATCCAAGAACGAGAATTTTCGACAATGGAAATTACCCCTAGACCACAATGCTTGGCTTTTCTAGGTGACAAATCGAGACTACTCCGTGTTAAATGATCTCAAGATCTGTTGCAAGTTTGGCAAGTATATTTGCGAATAAATTTTGGTCCCTCAAGACCTAGCAGACGTTATAGCCTTTAAACCCCTGTAGAAGCTCCCAAACATCATGATGTAAGCAACCATTTTTTCACCTTTTGTTTGGTACTCACCAAATATTTAATTCACCACCAGCTAAGAATCTCTATGCACTACAATGTGCTGGGCTCCTACTTCCTTAGCCAGCTTTAAGCCTGCCAACATAGCTTCATGTTCAGCTTCATTGTTGGAGGCACAGAAACTGAACCGCAGGGCATTGTGGAGTTGGAGCCCTTATGGAGAGATCAAAATGATCCCTACTCCAACTCTTTTCTCGTTTAACGCTCTATCAACATAGACCTTCCAGATGGGCAATTCCAAGACTACCTCTTCTGGGTGGTCATTCATGCTGGAATCTACTATGAAATTAGCAAGGGCTTGGCCTTTGATTGACACCCGCGGCTGATACTGAATGTCAAAGTGGCTAAGTTCCATAGACCATTTTAATAGCCTGCCAGAGGACTCCGGCATCTGAAGTACTGGGCGGAGGGGATGGTTTGTTAGTACTTTTATGGCGTGAGCTTGGAAGTATGGTCTCAACTTTTGAGACGCAATTAGTAAGACAAAAATGTTAGTTTCTCAATCATTGGGTATCTTGATTCTGCACCTAGTAATCTTTTGCTTACGTAGTAGACCGAGTACTGGACCTTTCTTTCCTTTCGCACGAGTGCAAAACTTATAGCATGATCAGACATGCCAAGTACATGTATAAATCCTCCCCCTCCACAGGCTTTGACAAAAGTAGAGTTTTGGTCAAATGCTCCTTCAACTTTTGGAAAAATTCTTTGCACCTTTTGGCCCATTTAAATTTTTTGTTGCCTCGTAGCACGTTAAAGAACAGGATACACTTGTTTGTTAATTTTGAAATGAACCTATTGAGTGCAGCAATTCAACCAGTAACACTTTGAACATCCTTAAGTTTCTTGGGAGAAGGCATGTCAAGGAAGCCTTGATTTTCTCTTGATTAGCCTCAATTCTATGAGAGCTAACAATGAAACCTAGGAACTTCTTAGAGGAAATCCCCGAAGGTACATTTTTGGAGTTTAGCTTCATCTCGTACTTTCTTATAAATGCAAAGACTTCTTCAAGATCAAGGCCATGCTCCTTGGAGGTATTGGTCTTAACTAACATATCATCTACATAAACCTCCATGTTTCTCCCTAGTTGGTTCTTGAACATTCGGTGGACCATCCGTTGATAAGTGGCTCCAACATTTTTTAGCCCAAACAGCATGTAACACCCTAACTAACATAGGCGTATTACGTGATTTTTAAACATGTTGTGCAGCTCGTCGCTAATCAACGAGGTTTATGGAAAAACGTGATTAATTAAAATTTTTGCTTTTTAATTAAACTTATAAAATAATATTACAAAAGACTCGGGATCCCGATTATAAAATCATTTACAAAAAGATTTAACTGTTTAACTGATACACAAAATAAATGTCGCCTAGCGACTACTTACAAAATCAGCCTCGCTGTCCCGAGGATCGTACTCTCCAGGCCTAACCGCCCCGACATGTACAATCTTCACAAGCTCGCTCACGGCCCATCAGCTTTAGCCTTGCCTTTACCTACACATAAACGTAGAACTGTGAGTCGACAGACTCAGTAAGAAAAGCATAATAATAATCATACATAAATCCCGGTCATGATCAGACGCCCATACCCCTGATCATAACCCTAACTGTTGTGTCCAACACGATACTGAGTCCCGCTACTGCCGTGTCCAACACGGTACTGAGCCACTACTGCCATGTCCAACATGGTACTGAGTTTTGAACGTTCATAGGGACGGTACTATTGACAAGTATCCTCCTGATCGGTCGAACCGGTCATACTCCGGCTGCTGGTCATACTCCAGCCTGTACCGACGGGATACGTCAATAGTACGGAACCACCAACCAAGTGTCAGCCTGATCGGTCGAACCGGTCATACTCCGGCTGCTGGTCATACTCCAGCCTGTACCGACGTGACAGGGTTGGACGGTTCGAAGCCAACATACATAACTAATGTAATCTAACAGGCTTCCTACATGCACGCTAAACATGTAATCTACATATGCATACTGTTATACTAATCTTACCTGGATTCCGAATTCAGGTGTGCCGGTCAACCTGACTAGAACTTTAGCTGAGCGGCGGATTACAGGCTCCTAAACCATAAAAATCACAACGCTATAAGTGACACGCTAAATCACTTCCCGGGGACTTAAACTAGGAACTAAAAGTTTCCCTATCGATAAAAAGCATGGCAATACCCCCTAAAACATAAAAACGAGGAAAACACGGGTTCTGAAAATTCCCCAACCGGTAGACCGGTTCTGCAACCGGAATTCCGGTTCTGGGAATTACTGGACCCTCATCCGGAATTCCGGTTGCACAACCGGAATTCCGGTTCCTCGCAGGAATTTTTCAAAAATTCCTAACTCAATCAAATCAAACCCAATTCATACCAAACCTTCCAGACCTGTTCTAAATACCCCAAAGAACATTTTCAAAGCACTAAAACAACCCAGAAATCACAGATATGAAAAACACCATTAAAGCTCAAGCTCTGAGTTCTAAACTCAAACTTGAGCGAATCCCTCTAACATGCATTCAAACCTGAATAAATCTACTTAAATATGCATGACTAAGCTTCTGAAAACAACTAAAAATATCAACAACATCACAGCAACAGAATCTAACCAATTCTCTTTGAAAACCATAGTTTTAACATAGAAAAATCATAACTTTACTCAACCTAACTATCATGCTTCACAACAGTTCAAATCAACTCAAATAAACAAGCTTTAAACCTCAGAAATCAACCACAAAACACAGCAGCAACAACCTCAATTTATCATGCATGCATTACATCAATTTCATCAAAAATTCAACAAATTTTAAAGAAACAATGAAGAGAAGCTAACCTAGCTTGAAGAATGCTTAGAATGGATGAGAAATTACGTGAAAATCAGAGCAAAACCCTGCTCCTTGCAGCCCAAGACTTGGCCGAAAATAGAGAGAGAATGAGAGTTTTTTTTTTTTGAAAATTTCTTTCTTTTCTTTACTTTGTAATTTTTGTAAAAAAAGAATAATGAATGAAAGACACTTAACATAAACCCATTTCAGCCAAATAAACATTAAAATAAATATTTAATTTTCAACTAATAAAGTCACTAAAAGACAAAACACTAATGGGGCAAAAAGACCATTTTGCCCCTCCACCTTAAAACCACATAAATCATACTAAAGGGGTATTTTTGGGAAATTCTAAATTCCCGGCCATTCCCGACATTCCCAATGTCAAATAAACCGCCCCAAATAACTAACATACTAAGTTGTGATTTTTACTGAGCCAAACGCCAAGTTCCAAAATACCGGGCACCGGAAATGCAAAATATGAAAACTACTGAATGACATAAAATGCATCACTGAATTCCATAAATAACAGTATAGTAAATTATTTAAATAGCTATAAATAATTTTCATAATTAATCATAAACAACTGCTACTTTCCAAATTAACTAAGCGGGCTTTACAACTATCCCCCCCTTAAAAGGATTTTGTCCCCGAAATCTAACCTGAATAACTCTGGATATTGAGCTCTCATATCTGACTCTAGCTCCCAGGTGGCTTCCTCCACCTTGCTGTTTCTCCAGAGAACCTTGACCAATGCTATGGTCTTATTCCGAAGGACTTTATCCTTTCTATCCAGGATCTGCACTGGCTGTTCCTCATAAGTCACGTCTGGCTGTAGCTCAAGACTCTCATAACTGAGTATATGAGAGGGATCTGAAACGTATTTTCTCAACATCGAGACATGGAATACGTTGTGAACTGCTGATAAGGCTGGAGGCAATGCTAACTGATATGCCATTTGACCTATCTTCTCGAGAATCTCGAAAGGTCCTGTAAATCTAGGGCATAACTTGCCTCTTTTCCCGAAACGTTTAATCCCCTTCATCGGAGATACCTACAAAAACACATGGTCCCCTACTTGGAACTCAACATCTCTGTGTTTCGGATCTGCGTAACTCTTCTGTCTGCTCTGTGAGGCAAGCATTCTAGCTTTTATCTTCTCTATTGCCTCATTGGTCCGCTGCACTGACTCTGGACCTAGGTATTTCCTCTCCCCTGTCTCATCCCAGTGGATAGGGGATCTACATTTCCTACCGTATAACAGTTCATAGGGAGCCATCCCTATCGTACTCTGATAACTGTTGTTGTAAGAAAATTCTATCAACGGTAGATACTTATTCCATGAGCCTTCAAAGTCCATAACACAGGCTCTCAACATGTCCTCCAATATCTGAATTGTCCTTTCGGACTGACCATCTGTCTGAGGATGGAATGCCGTACTGAATTTCAGCTTTGTACCCATTGCTCGTTGCAAACTTTGCCAAAATTTGGAGGTAAACTTCGGATCCCTGTCCGAAACGATAGACTTCGGTACCCCGTGAAGTCTTACTATCTCTCTGACATACAGTTCTGCCAACTGATCCACTGAAAATGTTGTTCTAACCGGCAGAAAATGAGCAGATTTCGTAAATCGATCCACCACTACCCAGATGGAATCAAATAAACCCGTGGTCCTAAGTAACCCGACAACAAAATCCATCGTGATATCTTACCATTTCCATTCTGGTAGGGTTAGAGGCTGCAACAACCCTGCTGGTTTCTGATGTTCAGCCTTAATCTGCTGACAGGTGAGGCATCTCGATATGAATTCTACCAAATTCTTCTTCATACCGCTCCACCAGAAGTACGGTTTCAAATCTTGGTACATCTTAGTGGTGCCGGGATGCAGAGAATACGGGGTAGAATGAGCCTCCTCAAAGATCTCATTCCTAAGTTCCACACTATTCGGAACACAAACCCTCGCTTTATACAAAAGCATCCCACTGTCTGACACTGAAAAGTCCTTGGCTTGACCAACCAACACCTCATCTCGGATCTTCACTAACTCTGGATCCGTCATCTGAGAGACTTTTATTCTTTCCAATAGATCAGGTTGCAGCGTTAAGTTGTGAAGCTGACCTACCACAAACTCAATGTTGGATCTAACCATATCCTCTGCTAGCTGAGGTGAGATATGAACCATACTAGCTACTTGCCCGGGACCCTTTCTGCTCAGGGCATCGGCCACTACATTGGCTTTTCCGGGGTGATAGAGGATTTCACAGTCGTAATCTTTCACTAATTCCAACCAATTTCTTTGTCTCATATTCAAATCCTTCTGAGTAAAGAAATACTTGAGACTTTTATGGTCGGTATAGATCTCACACTTTTCCCCGTAAAGATAATGCCGCCAAATCTTCAATGCGAAAACCACCGCGGCCAACTCTAGGTCATGAGTCGGGTATCGCTGCTCATAATCCTTTAACTGGCGGGAGGCATAAGCGATGACCTGATCGGCTTGCATCAATACACACCCCAAACCCTGTTTGGTTGCGTCACAATAAACTACGAACTTCTCGTTGTCTGAAGGCAAAGCTAGCACTGGAGCGGTAATCAACCTCTGCTTAAGCTCCTGGAAACTAGCTTCGCACTTGTCTGACCAAATAAATCGTTGATTCTTCTTTGTAAGCTCGGTTAGGGGCATTGAAATTTTAGAGAACCCTTCGACGAACATACGGTAGTACCCAGCTAAACCTAAGAAGCTTCTGATCTCTGTCACTGTCTTTGGTCTCAGAAGCTTCTGATCTCTGTCACTGTCTTTGGTCTCGGCCAATCCCTGACGGATTCAATCTTCCCGGGATCTACCTTGATCCCATCTTTGCTCACAATGTGCCCTAGGAAGGACACCTGAGATAGCCAGAACTCACATTTCTTGAACTTGGCATAAAGCTTATGTTCTCGAAGCCGTTGCAGTACCATCTGAAGATGTAACTCATGCTCCTCTTCTGATTGAGAGTACACGAGGATGTCGTCGATAAACACAATCACACAGATATCGAGGAAATCCTTGAATACTCTATTCATCAAGTCCATGAATGCTGCAGGAGCATTGGTTAGTCCGAATGACATAACCAGAAATTCGTAATGTCCATACCTAGTGCGGAAAGCCGTCTTCGGAATGTCCTCCTCTCGGATTCTTAATTGATGATAACCCGAACGGAGATCAATCTTAGAAAAGACCGTCTTCCCCTGAAGCTGATCGAACAAATCATCAATCCTAGGTAATGGATATTTATTCCTCACCGTCAGCTTGTTCAATTCTCTGTAGTCAATGCACATCCTCATAGATCCATCCTTCTTCTTGACGAACAAAACCGGGGCTCCCCAGGGTGACACGCTGGGCCGAATAAACCCTATGTCAAGCAACCCTTGGAGCTGAATCTTTAATTCCTTAAGTTCAGCTGGAGCCATTCTATACGGGGCTTTGGAAACCGGTTCCACCCCTGGTGCCAAGTCTATCACGAAATCAATCTCCCGCTGAGGTGGTAACCCTGGAAGTTCTTCGGGAAAAACATCCAAAAATTCCCGAACCACTTTGATGTCCTCTGGCCGAATGGTATCTGGCCGAGTGGTGTCCACCACCACGGCCAGAAACCCTAAACAACCGCCGTGCAACAATTCTCTAGCTGACATAGCCGAGATCACCGGGATTCGAGATCCCTGAACTGAACCAACAAACACAAATGGTTCCTCACTTTCCGGTTGGAAGATCACCATCTTCCTTTTACAATCAATACTCGCCGAATATTTAGATAGGAAATCCATTCCTAAAATAATATCGAATTCGACTAAACTCATATCTATCAGATCAGCACTTAACTCTCTATCATCTATCCTGATCGGCATAGACCTAATCCACCTATTGGAGATAACCAATTCTCCGCCAGGTAATAGGGTTCCAAACCCTGATTCATATCTATCATACGGTCTACCCAAATCACTAAAGACTCTGGCCGCCACATAAGAATGTGTAGCCCCAGAATCAAACAGCACTGAATATAGCGAGTTATTAATAGAAAGCTGACCTGTGACAACTGATGGGCTGGCATCTGCATCAGCCTGAGTGATAGCGAACACCCTGGCTGGAGTGGGTATCGCTGGAGCTCTCGGTGCCTCTGATCGGAGCTAGGGACAGTCCCTCTTGAAGTGTCCGGGCATGCCACAGTGAAAGCATCCCTGACCTTTGCACTCTCCCCGATGGTGCCTCTTGCAACTAGGGCACTCGGGATAGGAGAATCGGGTCTCAGTACCACCAGGACGACTCCCTCTGTTCTGGTTCCCATGGAACCTCTTGTTCTGACTCGAGCCACCGGAAGCAGTGGGTGCTCTCTTCCTCTCATCAATGGCCGAACCGCTACTCCCCCGACTAAAGCCTAATGCAGGAGGGGTAGGAGCCCCGCCACTCACCGGAGTACTAGCTGACTCTGACATACACCCAACTGCGCCCTCAGCTCGCAGTGCCTTCTCCACCATCTGAGCATAGGTGGTGCTGTCGTCCGTGGTGATCATCAAGTCATGCCTAATCTTGGCATTCATCCCGTCCAGATACTTCTTCTTCTTGCTGAAGTCGGTCGGCACAATTCCCGAGGCTAACCTCGCCAACCCTCAAACTGAGTAGTATACTCAGTGACGCTCATATTCTCACGCTGGGTCAGGTGAGCGAACTCTTTCCTCTTGCCGCTTCTGACCGCCTCGTTGTAGTACTTCGCGTTGAAGAGTTCCTGGAACCTTTCCCAGGTCATGGTGGTGACATCATGGATCTGCGACACCATGTCCCACCAGACCAGAGCGTCCTCCTGGAACTGGAAAGTGGCACACACCACTCTGTCGTTACCGGTGACACCCATGAAGTTCAAAATCTTGGTAATCACCGTCAGCCACTGCTCGGCTTTCATCACGTCCGGACCTCCCAGGAAAACCGGAGGTGCTTGCTTCCGGAACCGTTCGTACAGGGGTTCCAATCTATTGGCCGCCACCACTATCTCGGCCTGGGCAGCAGGGGCAGGTGCCACTGGAACTATGGGCACTGGAACTGCAGGAGCACCCTGCTGTCTCAACCTCTGAATCTCGAGGTCTTGCTCTTCGATCCGGGCTTGCATTTTCGCAAACCGCAACTCCCAATTCTGGGCTCCCTGATCGGCTGGGGGAGCCTGGGCAGCCTGTGGCGGGTTCTCATCACCCCGACCACGAGCCCTGCCTCGGGGACCTCTACCTCGGCCCCTAACAGGTGGGGGAAACTGAGCTCCCTGTCCTTGGTTCGACCCTACGGAGTTGCCCTGACTCCTAGTAGTCCGCCTGGCGTCCATCTGATTAGAACAGCCTGCGAAACCAAGAGTTGGCATATCAGGTCGTATTCAAGGAGAGCTTACTAATGCCGCTTAATTTGGAAATTAAAAACGAAACATGCGCCTATTCTACTATCAGGCTACTAACATGCTTCCTAACAGGCTTTTCTTTTTCATAACTGAATAAAATAAACTACTAGAACAATAAAGGCTTACTGAACCGTGAAGCGAGCTAACTGCTGATGATGATTGTACATGTCGTGACGATCTTCGGAAGACAACCTGGCGGCTCTGATACCAAATTGTAACACCCAAACTAACATAGGCGTATTACGTGATTTTTAAACATGCTGTGCACCTCGTCGCTAATCAACGACGTTTATGGAAAAACGTGATTAATTAAAATTTTTGCTTTTTAATTAAACTTATAAAATAATATTACAAAAGACTCGGGATCCCGATTATAAAATCATTTACAAAAAGATTTAACTGTTTAACTGATACACAAAATAAATGTCGCCTAGCGACTAGTTACAAAATCAGTCTCCCTGTCCCGAGGATCGTACTCTCCAGGCCTAACTGCCCCGACATGTACAATCTTCACAAGCTCGCTCACGACCCATCAGCTTTAGCCTTGCCTTTACCTACACATAAACGTAGAACTGTGAGTCGACAGACTCAGTAAGAAAAGCATAATAATAATCATACATAAATCCCGGTCATGATCAGACGCCCATACCCCTGATCATAACCCTAACTGTCGTGTCCAACACGATACTGAGTCCCGTCATCGCCGTGTCCAACACGGTATCGAGCCACTACTGCCATGTCCAACATGGTACTGAGTTTTGAACGTTCACAGGGACGGTACTATTGACAAGTATCCTCCTGATCGGTCGAACCGGTCATACTCCGGCTGCTGGTCATACTCCAGCCTGTACCGACGGGATACGTCAATAGTACGGAACAACCAACCAAGTGTCAGCCTGATCGGTCGAACCGGTCATACTCCGGCTGCTGGTCATACTCCAGCCTGTACCGACGTGACAGGGTTGGACGATTCGAAGCCAACATACATAACTAATGTAATCTAACAGGCTTCCTACATGCACGCTAAACATGTAATCTACATATGCATACTGTTATACTAATCTTACCTAGATTCCGAATTCAGGTGTGCTTGGCCAACTCGACCGGAACTTTAGCCGAGTGGCAAGACATGTGCTCCTAAACCATAAAAATCACAACGCTATAAGTGACACGCTAAATCACTTCCCGGGGACTAAACTAGGAACTAAAAAGTTTCCCTATCGATAAAAAGCATGGCAATACCCCCTAAAACATAAAAACGAGGAAAACACGGGTTCGAAAATTCCCCAATAGGTAGGCAGGTTCGCAACCGGAATTCTGGTTCTGGGAATTACTGGACCCTCATCCGGAATTCCGGTTGCACAACCGGAATTCTGGTTCCTCGCATGAATTTTTCAAAAATTCCTAACTCAATCAAATCAAACCCAATTCATACCAAACCTTCCAGACCTGTTCTAAATACCCCAAAGAACATTTTCAAAGCACTAAAACAACCCAGAAATTACAGATATGAAAAACACCATTAAAGCTCAAGCTCTGAGTTCTAAGCTCAAACTTGAGCAAATCCCTCTAACATGCATTCAAACCTGAATAAATCTACTTAAATATGCATGACTAAGCTTCTGAAAACAACTAAAAATATCAACAACATCACAGCAACAGAATCTAACCAATTCTCTTTGAAAACCATAGTTTTAACATAGAAAAATCATAACTTTACTCAACCTAACTATCATGCTTCACAACAGTTCAAATCAACTCAAATAAACAAGCTTTAAACCTCAGAAATCAACCACAAAACACAGCAGCAACAACCTCAATTTATCATGCATGCATTACATCAATTTCATCAAAATTCAACAAATTTTAAAGAAACAATGAAGAGAAGCTAACCTAGCTTGAAGAATGCTTAGAATGGATGAGAAATTACTTGAAAATCAGAGCAAAACCAAATGGGCTTCTCCTATGCTGACCTCAAGACTTGGCCGAAAATAGAGAGAGAATGAGAGTTTTTTTTTTTTGAAAATTTCTTTCTTTTCTTTACTTTGTAATTTTTGTAAAAAAAGAATAATGAATAAAAGACACTTAACATAAACCCATTTCAGCCAAATAAACATTAAAATAAATATTTAATTTTCAAATAATAAAGTCACTAAAAGACAAAACACTAATGGGGCAAAAAGACCATTTTGCCCCTCCACCTTAAAACCACATAAATCATACTAAAGGGGTATTTTTGGGAAATTCTAAATTCCCGGCCATTCCCGACATTCCCAATGTCAAATAAACCTCCCCAAACAACTAACATACTAAGTTGTGATTTTTACTGAGCCACACGCCGAGTTCCAAAATACCGGGCACCGAAAATGCAAAATATGAAAACTACTGAATGACATAAAATGCATCACTGAATTCCATAAATAACAGTATAGTAAATTATTTAAATAGCTATAAATAATTTTCATAATTAATCATAAACAACTGCTAATTTCCAAATTAACTAAGCGGGCTTTACACAGCATCACCTTATAACAATAAATGCCTTTGTCGGTTTGGAAGCTAGTGTGTTCCTCATATACGACATGCATCTTAATTTGGTTATATTCGGAGTAGGCATCCATGAAGTTCAACAACTTGTACCTAGAGGTGGCATCCACCATTTGATCTATCCGCGGAAGCAGAAAGCAATCTTTTAGGCAAGCCTTGTTTAGGTCCATAAAGTCGATGAACACCCTCCATGTGTCGTTGGGTTTAGGAACCAAAACAGGGTTAACGAGCCAGACATGGTCAATGCTTCTCAGAGGAAGTCATTGGTGGTCAACTTATCAACTTTCGCTTTCACTACTTCTGCCCTTATTGGATCCAAGGGCCTTCATTTCTGGCAGACTTGTGTGGCATCCTCTCGAATGTTCAAGGCTTGTCAAATAGTATTACGATCAATTCCAGTCATGTCAGAATGGCTCCATGCTAGCATATCTTGGTTCTTTTTGAATGTGTTCACAATGTTCTCTTTTATGGATGGAGTAGGTTTCTTCCCAGATTGATGGTTTTTATGGGGTCCACATCGATGATGCTCACCTCTTCAACCTCTTCAATTGGCTTTAAAGTTCTTTCTATCTCTGGGATCTAACTCGTCTTCAAAATCCTCCCAAATGGCCTCAGTTTCCACCTGAGCCTCCATTCTAGGATCAATGGGTGCCTCTTCCCAGACTATGAACACAGCTCGTGTCGAGACATTGTAACAATTCCTTGCACTTTTTTTATCACCTTTAACTATGCCAATATATCCATTATTGCAGGGGAACTTCATGCATAGATGCTTGATGAAAGTTACTGGCCCAAAATCTATTTGGGTTGGCCGTCCTAGTATTGTGTTGTATGTGTTGGGCAATCCACCACTACAAAAGTAGAGTTCTTAAAAGCACTTGCATTGTTTTCTCCTTTGAGGGTTATTGACAACTGAATTTTCCCCATAGGCATTTAGGCGTCTCTGTTGAAACCTTGCAACTGAATGGGGTAAGGAGTCAAGTCAACTTCCGTGAGCCTTATTGCCTGGAATGCAAATTTGAAGATGATGTTTACTAAGGGATCATTGTGGGGGAAATGTACATTTCTAGCATCATCCTCTGTGAAGGTGATGGGTAAGCTCATCATTCTGGGACGTTGTGGGGGAGACTGCACCAACACACACGTTTCCCTTTCTTCTACCCCTCTTAAATACATTTTCTATGAGTTCCTTATGCTTCATGCATTCTCATCATTTTGTTGCTTCTTGACATTGGTGAGAAAGCCAACCTCCATGTCCAGATCACGCATGGAAATGAACTGTTTGCGGAAGGCTGAATGTAAGTCTTTCCAACTATCCAACGATTCAAGAGCCACATGCTTCCACCAGTCTTCTGTGGACTTGCTCAATGTCAGGGAAAAACACAAGCACTTGGCATCATCGCTCACACGTGCCACTTGCATCATCTTGTTGTATTTTGCCAAGTGTGTCCGTGGATCTATCCTTCCTTCGTACAACTCAATGTGTGGCATTTTAAAGTTTTCCAAGAGTGGGGTCTTTGCGATCCTCCTAATGCAGGGTTTTGGGTCCTCATCCTCTAAATTTGAGAGGGCCCCACTCTGCTTCTTGGCTAACATGATTAGAGCTACCATCTACTCTTCTAGCCTTTTCGTGTCACTTTTGGGAAGATTGCGTCCTCACATTTTGTCACTTAAGTGATTTTCGAGTTCACCTCCACGTGGCTCACTTTTTTCACTTTTGTACCTTTCGCACTTGGCATCCAATCGCTGATAAAGGTCTACGGTGGACCAGCTGTCTTCAAAATTCCCTTCAGTCATCCTTTTATCCTGGTTGATAGAATCACTAGGGGCTTTTTTTGCCCTTTGCGCTTAGGTACTTTTGTGTTTTGCCCTTTTGGTACAGTTTTGCCTCTAGGAGCAGAAGGGCATCCAGGCTCAAAAGCACCGGTGGCCTTTTGCATCTTAGAGGGTTGGCTAGCCAGATTCATGTCTTTTTGAGGAGATTTAAGAGCAGACTTTTGTGTGGGTTCACCTACCTTACCTTTACCTTTATCCTTACAAGGATTCGAGGTTTCGACCTCGATTTTCCTAAGAGCACGCTCTTCAGCCATAACTTCAACTAAAGGGTCATCGTCAAACTTTGCCAGGTCCTGAAACTTATCTTGAAGACGCTCCATCATTCTCTTCAATTTCTCAGTGAGTTTTTCTGCTCCGCTAACTCCGTCTAAGTAGCTTCTAATTCTTTAGTCACTCGCAGCAGGTTTGGGTCATGGTCATAATAATAACAATCTTTTTAATACCCGTCATTCATGTAACCATCGTTGTCCTCCTCGTCTTCCCTATCTTCAGGGTTTTAGTCATCGTTGACGCCATCATGTAAGTTTTCAACATCTTCTCCTCAGTTTTCAACATTACAATACCTTCTCCTACGCCGCCTGGTTGGAGACTAGGGGCGAGAGAGTCTGCCTCCTTCATAACTGTATTTATAGGAGTTTTTTCGCCTACGTTCTTCTGAGTGAACACCATGGTTGAGGTGGTGTGATGGCTAGCAAACTTTCTTCAGCTCTTAATGTAAGCACCAAAATATTTATCGAGATTTTTGAAAACTAATAATAAAGAGCTTAAGAAAGAAAGAAATAACAAATAATATACAAATAATTTTTACGTGGTTCGGGCGTTAATAATCCCTAGTCCACGAGTCAATTGTATTGGCCCTTTGGGCAAGTATTTGGATAATACAAGTGTTTACAATATGAACCCTAGCTTTGCATTCCTTTTGTTTCTCTTGAAGAAAAAGAAAGCTTGTTGGAATTTTTTGCAATGGTTCAGCTAGTATCAAATTTGTTCACCCTTTGTACATAAGAAGTGGGGGTATTTATAGGCTTACATGTGGGTAAGGGTATTCCCTTTACCCATCTAGGATTTCGTACCACAGCCCATTGCAAGGGAAAGAGAATACAACTATAGATTTGACCGTTCAGCCTTAGAGAACCTTCTTGATCGTGCGGTGTCCAAAGGTAATGCCTCCTACCGTTTGAATTAGGGACAGGTGTTGCTCAAAGGTTTTTCCTTTACAATTTACTCTCTAAACAAGCCGTTAGGCAAAAGGCATGTCTTAAGGTACGTAGGCGCACAACCATAGCCTGGCATGGGGTACAAGATCTGATCCTGGATCAGAAAAAGGTATAACCTTCTGTAGTTCGATTTCCATATGAAGCTGACGTGGCCATTTGCCTTAGTGCAGTAGCTAAGATTTGCGACTAGTCCGTAGAAGTCTTCACTTAGTAGTCAGGCAACCAAACTGTGTTCTAGGATATCTTGGAGTTGGGGACGAATATGGTCCTTCCGTGTCCCGGAGACGTTACTTGGGCTGAGAATAGTTCTCCCCATCAAGTATCCATAAAACCCTTCCTACACTAGCAATGCATCTCCGTGAGGAACCTTGATGGTCATCTCTATTAATCTGGGAGGTTAACACATCTTTGACTCTAATTATGCCACGTGTCTTCTGTATAAAAATACAAATAACAATAGTGGAATAAAATATTTTTATTATTCAATCAAATCTTACTTAATTATTATAAGATAAGTAAATAATGAATTTTGCTTAATTAGTTGCAATTTTTTGTAATTGAATTAAATTTGGTTGAATTAGTTATTAGATCATAAATTACAATTATTATTATACTTTATTTTGTGCAATATAATTTTTTTAAAAAATGTATAATAAAAGGCTACATTTACTAATTATTATATATAAGAAAATTGTTAGCACTCATTTTGGTTTTTGCTATGAATTATAATAAGCTAGGGTGATGAGAGAGGAAGTTCTTCTACAATTGTTTTTTCTATATTAAAATAAAAATAATACTGATTTAACTATTATTTTTAGTGGGCAAAGCATCTTTTTTTGTTGAAAATTTCACCAAAAAATTATTGAAATTTTTACATGAAAAATCCATTTTACACAATTTATTACAAAATTACTCATACACGCCTATGTCTACATTTTTACTTACAAAGTTGGTTTTATTACACAAATACCACTTAGTCATCATTTCATCCATCATCAATCAAATCCTACTCTCTTCCATCTCTTTTTTCATTTTCTATCAATCAATCCATCATTTCACTCTCTTTTTTTATTCTTTTCTTTTTTATTTTTAATTTTATTTCGAGTTTTTAATTTTTTAATTTTAATTTTATTTCAGTTTTTAATTTTTTATTTTTAATTTTATTTTCAGTTTTTAATTTTAAATTTTTTTTCCATAACAATTCTTCTTTTCTGTTTATTTTTAATTTTTAACTTTTAATTTTATTTCAGTTTTTAATTTTTTATTTTTAATTTTATTTTCAGTTTTTTATTTTTTATTTTTTTTCCATAACAATTCTTCTTTTCTTTTTATTTTTAATTTTTAATTGTAAAGCTAGTTTCTTATATATTGTTGCTTAGGTCTAGGATTGACTTCTATCAATCAAGGGAGAACTATATATATACATATATGATATGCACACGTAGTGAAGATTTTTGAGACGTACACAATGATATTATTGTCAACATATATAGTTGATATTAGGAAATTAGGTATACCAATACCAACAGCACCACGATTCTAAGATTTTATTTTTGAAATATCTCAAAATCAGTCTAATAT